>NW_021703774.1:32898252-33027313 GCF_005190385.1 Monodon monoceros | reverse complement strand
TTGCAGCAACATGGATGGACCTAGAGATTGTCCTACTGAGTGAAGTAAGTCAGAAAGAGCAGGACAAATATTGTATGATATCACTTATATGTGGAATGTTAAAAAATGGTACAAATGAACTTATTTATAAAACAGAAATAAAGTTACAGATGTAGAAAATAATCTTATGGTTACTGGGTGGAAGGGGGAAGGGATAAATTGGGAGATTGGGATTGACATATACACACTACTATATATAAAATAGATAACTAATAAGGACCTACTGTATAGCACAGGGTAGGTACTCTACTCAATACTCTGTAATGACCTATGTGGGAAAAGAATCTAAAAAAGAGTGGATATATGTATATGTATAACTGATTCACTTTGCTGTACAGCAGAAACTAACACAACACTGTAAATCAACTATATTCCAATAAAAATTAAAAAAAGAAGCTTGGCTTATTCATCTAAAAATTCGTTTCACAAACAATTTTTAAGTAGCTACCATGTGCCAGAGTTGTGGCAGGGTGAAAAGATAGGAACAATCCCTGCCCTCTTGGAGGTCCCCAACCAGTGAGGAGTTTGGAGATACACAGAAGCAATTACAGAATGTGTGACAATGCTATGACAAGGGGCACAGGGCTAGGGGAGTGCATAGAGGGGCCCTTGCCCGGTCTGGGATAAGGCTTGGTGGTAGCAGGTCAGAGAGGGCTTCCCAGGAGAAGCAATGGTAAATGAGATGGGCCCAAGCAGGCATTTGCAATCTGTTCTCCCAGCAAGTTTTTCCAGGGCTAAAGCTGCATCTTATTCATTGTTGTCTTGCCCCATATCTAGGTCTGTAGCTACACATAGTAGTCAATGGGTCCTCAGTAGATTTGCTCGCTTGATTCAATGAATTGTTAAGCAAACAAAATCGATGGGCAAATGAAAGCCATCTTACTTTTAAGCAAGTGGAAAACCTCAGTTTAACACCCCTGCTTCAAATACCAGGTGGTTCGTCTGAAGATGAAGGCTGTGTTTTGCCTTTGCATTTTGCATGGTTTATTGTAGTACTTCTTTTTGACCTTTAGATTCAGTTTAGTCATACTGTGTGAGTGGTTTCACATTTTTTTGGAGAGAGTTTGTGACTTTTATTTCAGTATGCTATAGAAGGAAGTAGTTAATTTAATTTATCAATGTCTGTAAATTTTATGGATAGTATTTTTCTTAAAATGCTTGTAAAATTTTCTTAACATAGAAAAAGAAAAATTAAAGTTGTGAAGTGGGAGTGGAAGGAAATTGTAGGGGTAGTGGGCAGGAGGTATGGGGAAGGGGTGGAGTTAAATACCAAGGATGACCTTGCCTTTATGTCCAGGATTTCAAAGCCATTTCCCATCCGATGTCTCTCTTGTTCACAACCAGGGCCAGGCCTTTTTAGTGACCATACTCTACTTCTACGAGTGTGATGGTTAATTTTATGTGTCAACTTGCTGGCCACAGGGTGCCCAGATATTTGGTCAAACATTATTATGGGTGTATTTGTGAAGGTGTCTGGGGATGAGATTAACACAAATTGGTAGGTGGAGTAAAGCAAACGTGGGTGGGCCTCGTCCAATCAGTAGAAGGCCTGCATAGAACAAAAAGGCTGACCTTCCTCTGAGTTAAACGGAGTTCCTTCTTCCTGACTGCCCTCAAATTGGGACATCAACTTTTTTTCCTGCCTTTGGACTCAAATGGAAACATCAGCTCTTCCTGGGACTTGAGCCTGCTGGCCTTCAGATTGGAGCTACACCACCGTTCTCCTGGTTCTCAGGCCTTCAGACTTGGACTGGAACTGCACCACTGGCTCTCCTGGGTCTCCAGCTTGCCAACTGACCCTGCAGATCTTAGGACTTGTCAGTCTCCATAATTGTGTGAGCCAGTTTTTTATAATGAATCTTTCTCTGTATATAAATCCTACTGGTTCTGTTTATCTGGAGAGCTGTGACTAACAGAATGAGGTCTTACTAACACCAGGTAAATCATCAACTCACAGATGCCAGAGCTGGGCATCAAACACCTCCCTCAGTTTATGGATGATGAAACTGCAGCCCAAGAAGGAAGGGTCTTCCTGTGGCATACTCCACCTACCATGTTCACTACTTAGCTGATGCTTGGAATCTCCTTAACTGGAAACCATATTTACAAAGAATACTTAAAATGCAAATATCTCTGGGAGAATAATATACTGATATGAATTCATAAGAGAATATAAGTGACTTGATGAAATGTTTTCTGAAGAGCAATTTTTGGTGGGGGAAGGCAAGAGTACATAGTTCCAACCCTCTTAGAAAGGGGGTTCTTGATGAATGAGAGTTTCAGAGATGGACAGGAGCAAGCCATGCACGATGGGCATAGTTTGGTTTTTAAAAGTGAAAGGAGGGGCTTCCCTGGTGGCACAGTGGTTGAGAGTCTGCCTGCCGATGCAGGGGACACGGGTTCATGCCCCGGTCTGGGAAGATCCCACATGCCGTGGAGTGGCTAGGACCGTGAGCCATGGCCGCTGGGCCTGCGCGTCCGGAGTCTGTGCCCCGCAATGGGAGAGGCCACAACAGTGAGAGGCCCGCGTACCGCAAAAATAATAATAATAATAATAATAAATAAATAAATAAATAAAAGTGAAAGGAGGAGGCATTTGGGACAGTGGGAGGTGGGGTCCAAGAAGGGCAGGGCAGGCCCACAGACTTCACCTCCTTATGACCTTGAGAGCTGGTCCAGACCACTGTCGTCTATGTTGTGCTGGGAAGCTGAGACTTCACACTTCTGAGGGCATGAGTGGCTGGAGCTGGCCCAATCCTTAATTTCAGTGAGCTCGCAAGAAATTTCTGGAAATACAGACTTCTAGCAGTAATGCTTGCCTTTTTTAAAAAATAACATTTTGGGGCTTCCCTAGTGGCGCAGTGGTTGGGAGTCTGCCTGCCGGTGCAGGGGACACGGGTTCAAGCCCTGGTCCGGGAAGATCCTGCATGCTGCGGAGCAACTAAGCCTGTGCGCCACAACTACTGAGCTTGCATTCTAGAGCCCATGAGCCACAACTACTGAGTCCGCATGCCACAACTACTGAGCCTTGAAGCCACAACTACTGAGCCCATGCACCACAAATGCTGAAGCCCGTGCACCTTGAGCCCGTGCTCCGCAACAGGAGAGGCCACCACGGTGGGAGGCCCATGCGCCACAGTGAGGAGTGGCCCCAACTCGCTGCAGCTAGAGAAAGCCCACGCAGCAGCGAAGACCCAACACAGCCAAAAATAAATTAATTAAATAAATAAAAATTTTTAAAAATAACATTTTGTGTGCATGCGTCTGCCTTCCTGGCTACATTAGGATGTGTTGTGGGTAGAGTGGGCAGAGGCTGTTTGGAGTCATGAGGTGACCAGAAGCCTATTTTCAAACCTTATGTGTAACTTCTCTGCTTTTTGCTTGTATAAAGCTTCTGATTGAGTTTTCTCTTTGGGTCAACAGCTTGAAAAAGAAAGCTGTGTTATGTCAATCTGGCCAGTATCATAATTGTCCTTCCTGTTTAGAGCAAGGGCAGCGGGCAAGATGGTGAGGATACTTGAAATTCCATTACACAATGAAGGTGAAGGAAATGGGGATGTGTTTAGTTTGGGGAAGAGACTCCTCAGGGGACTTGAGAGCAGTCTTCAGCTATTTAAAGAGCTGTTCTGTGGAGGAAGGAATGGAGTTGTTCTGTGTTCTCCCGAGGCCAGGGGGCTGGAGGAAGGTTACAGGAATACAGATTTTGATAGTCAAGAGTAAATGGGCTGCTTCAGGAGGTAGGGAGCTCCCTGCACTGGAGGCACTGGAGCATGGGCTGGATGAGTGCTTGGTGCAGGGTAAGCATTAAGGGTTGGTTGGTCTACATTATCTTTAAGCACTTTCTAACCCTGAGATTCTGATATGAAGCTATGGATGATGGTCAGTTGTAACGGACAGAGGAGTCTGAAGAAGCTTGTTACGAGCATTCATCCAACCAAACATATTGGTCTGTTGTGTATGAAGCAGTCTGTTCAGCATGAGAAACTCAAGTCCCCGTCCCAAGGGCACCAACGGCTGTAATACGAAGTGGAATGCTGTATAGGCCGTGAAGAGGTACACACTTCCCTTTCTCTTCTATTAGAGATCTGAATCTGGATGGGCAGGCAGAGTTAGGCTAGCACCCAGGAGATTGTTTTAAGATGGCTAAGGAGAACGTGTCAGCAGAAGGGAGATGGCCACGTGGAGGCTGAAAGGGGGGACCAGATGAGGAAGGTGTTGGGGGTGATCGGTCCCGTGCTGTTCAGAAGGGGCTCCCTTGCCAGTACCCTGTCGTGCAGCTGGCATATCTAGTTACCACGTGCCATGGCCTGAATGTTGGTGTCCTCTCAAAATTTGTATATTAGAATCCTAATCCCCAAAGATGATGGTATTAGGAGGTGGGGGCTTTGGGATGTGCTTAAGTCATGAGGGTGGGGCCTTTGTGAGTGGGATTAGTGCTCTTACAAAAGAAAGTTCACAGAGCTCCCTCGCCCCTTCCACCTTGTGAGGACACAGAGAGGTGTTGGTTCTGACCCAGGAAGCAGGCTCTCACCAGAATGCAACCATGCTGGTGGCTTGATCTTGGGCTTCCCAGCCTTCAGAACTGTGAGAAATAAATTTCTGTTGTTTATAAGCCACGCGGTCTGTGGTATTTTGTTATAGCAGCCTGAACAGACTAAGACATCATGAAACATTTGACTCATTTAGCCCACTCCTCTGCCCAGACACCATGCTCACCACTTAGCATGATGGTCATGATTTGGCTTTTCATGTTAATTTCTCTACAGGAAAGGTGTATGACAGAAGGACCCCATCGCAGCACTTATCTCAGTGTTCTAATCGTTTGCTGGTCCATCTGTTACCTAGACTGAGGTTCCTTATGGCTCTCTCTCTTAGCTCAGGGCCTGGTACTTAGCAGGAATTCATGAAATTTTTGTTAAGTGATGAAGGCTGGAGGGAACAATCACATCTAATTGGGGTGGAAGTGGGCAGTGGTCAGGAGAAATAGAGAAGTAACATTTGAGAGCTGGGCCTTCCTTGAAGTGCGAGTTCCTCATTCACTACTTACTAAAGTCCCTATTATGTACCAGGCACTAGGCTAGGAGACACTGGGTATATAGAGATGATTGACACAGTACTTGCTTTAAAGGAATTCCATGCGATGGAGGAGACATTCCAGGCTGAAGGAGCTACATACACAAAGTCCTGGAAGTGCCTGATGTGTTTGAGGGGCTTTAGTGTGTGAGGCTGGAGATTAGGCTGAAAAAGGGCTAGACTGTAAAGGATCACTAATCGAAATAGGAAACACTGAAGGATGATGTGGCCTTTAAACCTTGCTCTTCACAGGCCTGTCAGGCCAGAGTTTGGACTTTATCCTGGAAGCAGCAGAGAAATCAATCACTGGACACTCTAAAATGGATGAGTGACATAATTGAATGTGGGTTTCAGTAAATTTCCTTGTGGTAATGTGGAGGATGGGCTGGAATGCCTGGATACTAGGAGAGAAGTTAGAAGGCTACTGCAATAGTCCTAGCAAGAGATGGTGAGAGCCTTTGGGACAGGCATGAGGAGGGGACAGATGTGAGATATTCCAAAGATTAGATACAATAGACCACGGTGACCAGTTGTGGAGGGTGAGGAAGAAGGAATCATTAGAGATGACTGAAATGTCTGGGTAATGCTTTCAACTGAAATTGGCAAGGAGGATTTGGGGAGGTGTGGCAGGTGCTGGTAATGAATTCAAGTTGTATATTCTGAGATGGAGGGCAGGTCATGAGGACATCAGGTGAAAAAATCCTGTAGGAAATAGGAAACATGGATTCAGAGTTCAGGGTAGAAGTAAGGGTCAGAGATAAAGTTTAGGGGTCATTAGCCTTTGGGTGGTGAACAAAGTGTTGGAGAGAATGAGGTCTCTTGTGGGGAGTGTCTTGAGGCACAACAGCCCAAAGACAGAACTCTAAGGCCAAGATACAGCCCATTCTTCAGAGCGGTGGAACAGAAGCCCCCAAAGAGACAAAAACTGGCCAGAGAGATAGAAGGAGAATCATGGAAGCCAAGAGAGAACTGTGTTTCAGGGAAGGTGCCAGGAAGAGACACCTAAGCCTGCTTTGGAAGTCAGGGGATGTTTACCTAAGGAGGTGATGTCTGAATTAGTCTTAAAGATGGAGAACAGGATGATGCCTGGAAAGGGGAGGTCAGATCTGGCAATTAGGATGCCTGTAGCCTCCACTAGGGAAGAGTCAATGGTGGGGCCAATAGACATATTCAGTGGATTGAAGAGTGAGTGCAAGGTGAGAAAGCATAGGTGGCAAGTATAAACCATTATTTTTTGAAGCTTGATACTAAAGGGAAGGAAAGAGAGGAAAAAATAGGCTGAGAATTGAAGGGGGAAGTTCCCTTAGGATGGGTGGCTTGAACCCCAGTGCACTTCTCCGCGTCAGGTATGTTCATGCCCTTCGCCCAGATGATCTAGTCATTCCGTGAGTATATTGAGCAGCTCTCAGGGTAGGGACTGTGTTGGGTGCTGGGCTACAATGAGGAACAAGACCTCTCAAGGACCCAGTCCAAAGGGTTAAAGAGACAAATAAGAAATTTCAGGTCGGTGTGGTGAGTGCCACAGACAGGGTCAGTATGGGACACGATGGGAGACACTGGAGGTCACAAACCCAGCCTGGGGTTTGGGAGGGCTCCCTGGAGCAGGTGACATCTGAGCTGAGACCTAAAGTAGAAGATAGCCAGGTGGGGCAGGGCAGGGCAGGGCAGGGGAAAAGGCATTCCAAGCAGAATGTTTTTCCTGCAAATCCCGTCCCCAATTTTCTGTAAATCCTAGACACCCTGGATGCCCGTGGAGAACATGAGGAGCCTCCTGCCATTTTTACCCCCATTTAACATGCTTTCCTGTGTCATAGTGGTTTTTACCCCCTCGTCTGTGTGTCTCCTGAAGCATCTAGTGCAGTGTTCAGCACAAGGCTAATGCTTAAAAAAAATTTTACATGAAATCTTCTCAAGCCCACGGACCACTATCGTGGCTAATACATTTTCAAGGGGCCCCTGGCAAGGTTAACAAATAGAGGTATAAAGGGAAAGGAAAAGTAGACATAGGAAGAAGAATAAGGCTGAGAGAGATGGCTGGGGTGGGAGGTGGGGAGAAAGCAAAGAAACGAAGATCAAGTGTACATAGGGTGGCGAGGGATACAATTCCAAACCAAATCTAACCAGAACTCTCTGCTCCACGGAACCTTGCCTTTGGATTCTTTTCTGTCACAGGCAGAACCCCCTATTCTCCCTCTACTTTAGGGTTCTCCCACTGGAATCTGACTTCTAGACATATTTGATCAGTTATATGCAACACAGCTGCATTTTCTCAGGAATGGGGAGAAGCTGAGAGAAAGAGGGGAGGAAAAAAAGCCCTCCAGACCCAACAATTTTCCCACTTCACAGGGTAAGCCAAGACAGAATTCAAATTTCCTTCCCTTGAGAGAGGGAAGCTGGTGGCTGTGTCACACTTCTAAATTGGGTACACAACTCACAAGCTAAGTTCTGTAGCACAGCAAAACTATTTTGTTTTGCAGCTGGATAAAGTAAGGAAGAAAAAAGCTGGCATTACAGATGTTTGAATTGGCACCATGTCTTTCAAACTCCACCTCTTTCAGGAAATGTTCCTTAATGCAATGGGAGGTGGTAATTTCACTCCCTCTCCCAATGCCTCCTCACCCCAAGAAACCCTGTTTAGAGCTGCACTTACCCCTTCATTTGTCTGCCTGACTTTGCTTTTCCCATCATCTCTGGATCCTTTGCTGAATTCTTTGTCTATGTCAATAGGATCAACATAGATAATGTGAAAGAACTCTAAAACCAATGGAAGTCGTAGATGGCCTCTGAGGGTGTCAGTGTCACTGGTCCAAGACTGAAAGTTCCTAGGAAAAAGAACAAAGCCTCTTTGAGTTTCCTCTACAGTAAACAGCTTAGTATTATGTTGAATAATAGTATGGGTGGTTCCTGAATTAATTGTAATTGAAAAAAAAATTTCCAGCCAGTTATCACAATATATACAAGAGAGGAAACAAAACTTCTAATTTGAAATTCAGAGCAATATGTATCCTACAAGGAGTTGGATAAGCCACCTAGAATCATACAGTTACACACAAGGTGGATTTCATGAGCTTTTGTCAATTAAGTTATATCTTTTCTAAAGGGCAATTAGGAATAAAGTTCCCTCCCCTTTCTCTAGAACATACTCCATATCAATTTTCATGAGCCTAGAGAAAAGCACATTTATCAAAGACCAATAAAATTATTACTTTAAAATGTTATTTATTATTATTTATTTATTTGGCTGTGTCGGGTCTTAGTTGCGGCACATGGGATCTTTTGTTGTGGCGCGCGGGCTCTTCGTTGCGGGGCACAGTCTTCTCTCTTTTTGTGGCATGAGGGCTCCAGAGTGCACAGGCTCAGTAGTTACCGCATGCGGGCTCTCTAGTTGTGGCGTGCGACACGGGCTTAGTTGCCCGACGGCATGTGGGATCTTAGTTCCCTGACCAGGGATTGAACCCACATCCCCTGTATTGGGAGGCAGATTCTTAACCACTGGACCACCAGGGAAGTCCCCCAAAACCAATAAAATTATTTTAGGTTGAAAATATTAGTGGAGGAGGAAAGAAGTAGCCCGGGTGTAGGCTCTAAAGATGAAAATTATATGAAGGTGTGTTTGTGACAGGTCATTAAATGTATTAGATAGTTGCTATGCCCCAGGCACGTAACTGCAATAACTCATGTCTCGTCATGTTTCCCTCTCTGGGAAAACAATGTGTTGTGTGAAGATTACAGCTGGGGCTGAAAGATGTTGCCATGAGCTTTCCTCATAGTCTAGAGGCCACGAGTACCTCGTTCAAGGACCTTTTCAGGGATTTTTCTCTGGACCTTGAATATTCTCTGATTATTGGGGATGAAACGTATTTGCCCAGGATAACAGTCTTGGTGAAAAGACATTTCTAACCATCATTTCACTGTTTGTCTTTGCTGAAGTTTAGGCCCTTGATAGGTAGTGCGGCTTAGCAAATGCTGCCAAATTCTATAGACAACTAGCGTGTATTTTATTTTCAAATAACTTTTCCTCTATCAAGATCTCAATTCTCACAAATATAGTAACTATAGGATCATTTAACAAGAGTCCAGGCATAGTCTGATCAACCATCTTTTTCTTTTACTCTATGCACCACAGACTAGAAGCGAAAGGTATGACTTCCTTTTATCTTCAAAAATGTTGAAAGTGAGGCCCAGGAAAGATAAGGATATTATTTCCTTAGGATTTCCTCAAGACGATTTCCTCAGGAGGATCAAGCTTTGGGAGACTGAAAGGCTAGAACCCAGAGATCCCTGATTTTTCTTCTTTCATCTCAGACATGGTGAATTTTGTCTCACATCTATCCCTAGGGGCTGTTGGTGCTCCTTTTGACTTAAAGGTTATCTCTTCTTTATTTCGTGTGCTGCGAGACATGCCTGAAAGACACACCAGGCAACGGGATGGCTCCATGCTTGCTCAATGAGTCAGAGTGCATGAAATATTTCTTTAGGAAAAAGGGATACAGTCATCCTTCGGTATCTGTGGAGGGCTGGTTCCAGGACGCCCGAGGATACCAAAATCTGAGGATGCTCAAGTCCCATATATAAAGTGGAGTAGTATTTGAATATAAAGCACATCCTCCCGTATACTTTAAATCATCTCTAGATTACTTGTGATACTAATGCAATGTAAACTCTATGTAAATAGTTGGCATGCAGCAAATTCAAGTTTTGCTTTCTGGAACCTTCTGGAATTTTTTTCCAGAAGGCTAGTTGAATCCGTGAATGTGGAACCCCGGATACAGAGGACTGACTGTGCTAACTTGGTGTAATGATGAGGCAGTGAAATAGAAGAGAGGGAAGGGGAAGTTGCCTTAAGAAGAAATGATCATAACTTATTGTTATTGTTTCTTAGAAATGTAATTAAATTGGGGGAACTGGGGTGGCAGGGCTGGGATAACTGTAAAGGTTAAAACATACAATCTAGGGCAGATCAGGCAGGAAACATGTGTTTAAACACTCAAAAAATCTGCAAATTATATGTGAGATAGCCCTGAGTAGCTAAGGCTAAGCATGAGAATCCATCTATCTGATGGGAAAATGACAAACAGGATAACAAAAAAGCACAATCTTTTTGGTTAACCAATATAACCACCATGGAGTTTGCAAAAACAGAACCATCTGTTGTGTAAGGAACCATGGAGAGAGATTCTGTATTTATAGAATCCCGAGTGGGAAAAACAGGCACATTAATAAACTTTTTTTTCAATTCACTAATCTGAAATCCACTTTTCTTCTGGTTTCTCTGCTGTCAACATATACCGTGTTTAAAAACAAACAAACAAACAAACAAACAAAAACCCAGTCAATTTAAAAGCAGACAGACTTGCTATGACTAATTTAAGAACTCCCAAAGTAGGCTCTTTTCCAAAAAGGCATAGCAATTGACAATACTGGCAGCTCAGTCTTGGGGTTATGATACAACTACAGGCCCTGAGGCTGAATCAGATGTTTACTGCTAGTTTGGGCACAGCAGGGTAGTTTGCAGAGGAACTCTACAACCCTTAACTGTTCCTGGTACGGGGCTTTAAAATGAAATCTTCCCATAAACAAATGTTTCCAATGCGTGTACCTTAAGCAGCCTACCTTAATAATTCTTATTTTTTCCTCTTGATTTCTTTTTTTTTTTAAATTAATTAATTTTTTGGCTGTGTTAGGTCTTCGTTGCTGTGTGCGGGCTTTCTCTAGTTGCAGCGAGCGAGGGCTACTCTTTGTTGTGGTGTGCAGGATTCTCATTGCGGTGGCTTCTCTTTGTTGTGGAGCACGGGCTCTAGGCATGCGGGCTCAGTAGTTGTGGCTCACGGGCTCTAGGCACGCGGGCTCAGTAGTCGTGGCGCACGGGCTTAGTTGCTCCGCGGCATGTGGGATCTTCCCGGACCAGGGCTCGAACTCGTGTCCCTTGCAGGCGGATTCTTAACCACTGCGCCACCAGGGAAGTCCCCCTCTTGGTTTCTAAGATGGAAGTTTTTCAAGGAAAAAACTTGTAGTGGGGGCCAAGAGCACTATTGCTTTTCAGATGTTGCACGTTCCTTTTAAAACACCTATTTCTTAGTTGCCTCCTTAGCGCAGTAGGCAGCATGTCAGTCTCATAAAACACATATTTCTTAATGAAAATATGTCATAAAATTATTTTCGAAAAGCTAACATCTTTAGCTGGCATTGCTTTTCCACGAATACCTCTATGTGTTATAATTACTCTGTATCATGATGGAGGAGGTTGGAAATTAAAGTGATGATTCTCTTCCAAAAGCCTTCAAAGGGATGATAGGATCACATTTCTTTTTTGTCCATTTTATTAAATTATTTTTCTACGAATTTTCCCTTCAACTAAGTTTTCATATGTATCTTCATAAAATTATTCATAGTATTTTGTTATCATGTTTAAATATCTATGGGATGGATGGTGATGTCTCCTTTTTCATTTATGATATCGGTTATTTTTTAAAATTAATTTTTATTGGAGTATAGTTGATTTAAATATTGTGTTAGTTTCTGCTGTACAGCAAAGTGAATCAGTTATACACATACATATATCCACTCTTTTTTTTTTTTTTTTTTTCCGGTACGCGGGCCTCTCACTGTTGTGGCCTCTCCCGTTGCGAAGCACAGGCTCCGGACGCGCAGGCTCAGCGGCCATGGCTCACGGGCCCAGCTGCTCCGCGGCATGTGGGATCTTCGCGGACCGAGGCACGAACCCGTGTCCTCTGTATCAGCAGGCGGACTCTCAACCACTGAGCCACCAGGGAAGCCCTATCCACTTTTTTTTATTCTTTTCCCATATAGGTCATTACAGAGTATTGACTAGAGCTCCCTGAGATGATCCCATTTCACTCAGTGAGTTCAATTAATTCTGCCATGGGGAACTCCTGGGGGTCCAGTGGTTAGGACTCGCTCTTTCACTGCTGTGGCCAGTGTTCAATCCCTGGTCGGGGAACTAAGATCCTGAAAGCTACTTACAGCGGCCAAAAAAAAAAATTTTTTTTTTTAAACCATGAATTCAACTGTGGGGACGAGGAGGAGGCAAAAATAAATGACATCACCACTTACTGGGTGTCTACTATGTGCCAGGTAATGCACTAAGCACATTATAGCCTTTATCACATTTTATCTTCCCAGCAATGCTGCACATTATTATCTTCATTTTACATGAGGGGACTGAGGTTCAGAGTGGTGAAGCAACTCATTGCAGGACACACAGCTAGTAAGACCCTGGCCTGTCCTTGGTTTCCTGTTAAATGGGATACACAGTATATTTCTTGGAGGTTTTGTTCAGCATAAGGTTATACCTTCTGCTGCTAAATTGTTCAAGCAGTTTCTTGTACCAAGTGTGACTTGGTTCCTTAAAAATTGTTATTTAATGAGAACCTATGGGCTAGACACTCCGCGAGGTGATTATGCACCTTATCTCCTTTAATCATTACAGTTCTAAGAGATTGGGTTCTCTCCATTTTACGTATATTGAAACTGTTTTGGGAGGTAAAGAAAGTTGCTTAAGACTGACGAGTTAGTGAGAGGCAGAGCCACGGATGGATTCCAGGTCTCCGACTCCAACGCCAGAACACCAGTGTTTCCATTTGTCAGTTCCGGCACTAGAGAACCACAGTGCTGATTTAATGTTTGTCAAGTGTTCATAGTGCCCTGGGATCTGGCACTTCGATGAGAAAGCTGTGGCAATACCGACCTCTCTGTACACCCAGCCAAGAAGGCAGGACGGGAGGCCTGGAGGGAGAAGCCCTCACATTTAAGTTTCGCAACAACAGAAGTGGTCCACTGGAGGCTGCTTGGCGAGCGCCACCTCTTCCCTGGGGCGGGGAGACACGGAGGGGCCCCAGGCCCCTCCGAGGTCCCGAGCCATCTGGCAGCTTCGGAGTGCGGTTTCGGGTCGTGGGCCTCAGTAAACAGCAACTGGCTAGTAATCCAGCGGAGAGTGCAAAGCGGAGGAACCCAAACAGCACCCTCGCCGCGCCCGCACCCCTGGCCCCCCAAAACCGGGACGGGGATGGGGACGACGGCGGAAACTGCTACGGCGGCGGCTGGCAGAGCCCCTGTGCTATTGGCCCCTCCCTTCACGCCCCCGGAAGTGACGCGCGGCAGCTCCGGCGTCGGGGAGGGGCCCCAACGCAGCCGGGGGGTTTGAGAGTGGCGGCGGCCGCGGAGCGATTGGCAGGCTCGGCCGCGGCGAAGAACGCCCCGAGCGCGCGCCCGGCGGGTAGCGGCCCCGACGACCCGCGCCGCCGCCGCCGCCGCCGCGTGTGGGGGCGGGGAGGGCGGGGCGCGAGGAGCCGCGGCTGGTGCGGCGGCGGCGGGAGATGCGGGCGGCTGCGGGCACCCGGCGGGCTTGGCTTGGCCGCCGGTGCCTTCTCCGGCTCCGCCGCGGGGGTCGCAGCGGCTGCCGCGCCATCCTCAAGCTCCCAGCTTGAGAAGGCGGCGGGTGGAGAGGAGCATCGTGTTCGAGGCGGAGACCCAGAGGGAGCCCCGCGCGCGTCCTCGGTGAGCGGCCAGCCCCGCACGCCCCGTCCACCCCGCACCCCGTCGGGGTCTTGAGGCCCCCCCAACAGCGGGGAACGCGGGCGGGGGCGAGGGGCTCGCTGCACAACAGGAAACGAGCGCGTGGGGGCGGGCGCGGGGGCTGCGGCGCGCGCTCCCCTAGGGATCCGCCCCTGCCCTGCCCCGCCCCGCCCGCTCAGGCGGCCCTAGCCCCGAGGCGCGCAGGTAGATGAGGCGCGACCCGCTGCGCTCTCTTCGCCCCTTATTTGGTACCGCGAGGTCCCTGGGGCAAAAGGTGGCAGTGATTTTTGGGGGGGGGGCAAAAGGGGAGCAATTCTGACTTTCTGTAGTGACAGGAAGTTGGAAAGTGAAAGTACAGTAATTCAGTGCTTACCCAGGCCCGGTGAGGTTGCGGCTCTTCCCCTGGACTTTGATCTCCTCGGGGGCACACGGTCATCCGTGTCTCTTCCTGTCCCCAAGCTCGCTATTCATCCGGTGTCAAGTTTCATTTCTTTTTCTGTTTCTCTCCCGCAACCCCCCTCCCCTCTTTACTTTCCGCTTAATGTACAGCTGCCGCGAGGCTGGTGGCTTCTTCATCCCTAGGAAGATCAATTGGAAACATCTTTTGGGGGCCGAATATTAACTGGCTTTGACAGGAAGTAAAGGGCATTGTTGGCTGAAGTAGTCAAACGATACACAATCGGCTTTTTCCCAAGCTATTGCTATTTGAAGTTTAGGGCATTTAAAGAAAGACTCTGGAATTTTATTCCTCATCAGAACGGTTCACCCATCTCTTTGGTTGGTGGATCAGAGCCTCCCTCCCTCTTTGCCATCTCCCACTCACCGCCCCACTGCGTGGAAAACTTGGTGCTTCAATATTTAAGACTGTCAGTGGTGTTTTCATTAAAATGTATTGTGATTCAGTTTTCCCCCTCAGGAACTCTCCCCTCTTTAATTTTGTTTAAATGTTAAAACTGCGTTAAGTGGAATCCATTTAGGGAAATGTTGTTTTTAAGTTTTATGGTAATGTAACAGTACACTTTTAATATTCTGTTAGTATAGGATACTGTTAGATACACCAGATTACTTTTTGACAACTACGATGATTTTAAGTCAAAACTAGGCTTGATACATTTCATAATTTGCTTTTGTTTTACTTAAGCAGCACTATGAATTTAGAGACATTTATTTTTGGGGGTCTTAGCTACTGTTTCTGAAAAATAGTTGGGCCATGGGTCACCACAGCAACTGGACTATGTGTATTATAAACATGTTTAGGGTGGGAAAGGTTTCACTTAATAGAGGCTTCTTTTCCCTAATGAGTTACTCCAACATGCTCCTTTCATTTTAGCACAGGAACTAATCTACTATCTTTGAAGTGCTAAGTTAGAATCAGTTATGTTTTCCACATTTAATCCCTCAAAAATCAGATTCCTTCATTTGGATCAGTTAAGTATTTCCCTCCCTCATTATACTTGTACTAAAAGTCTCTTTTAAAACTGTAACTTCTGGAAAAAACTGTGATTGTAGAAACATTGAGATTTTCGTGAGAAGAAAAAGAAAGGGTTTGGGGTTCTTTTGACTGAGAATAAAAGTATTTAATATTTTTGACTTTATTTCACTCTTTGTAATTTTAAATAACTGTCTTCTGTAACTTTTTTTCCTTTAATTCTCTTTTATGGCTGAAGAAATTGTTGAATTTCATATTAATGGCACACTTTTAGGAACTAAAATGAAGAGGTTCAGCTTAACTATATGCCCAGTAGTTCACCACCTTTTCAGTCAAAGAATAAACTGTTATCAAAATTGAATGAGTAAAATATTCCTTTAAAGTACCCACTGAGGATGTCCATTTTATGTCTTTGTTAGCTTTTCGCAAAAGAAATTTTTTTTTCCAGTACGTAAGTCCAAAACCACAGTGCCCATTTTCTTTCACAGCCATTTCCCATCCCCGATGCACTGTGAAGTACACTAGAGAAGCTGCAGCGTTGTCCGCACAGTTGGGTTCTGCCCTGCAGTATGCAACAGCCCCACCAGCGTTTGGCTCAGTACACACTCTCTCCTAATAACGAGAGGTAAACCGACACCACCTTGGGAACACCTCCCATTTGCTCAGGATGGCACTTGTGTACTCATTGTGGAGCTGTTGATGGTTATTTCCTTTTCGTTGCGTGTATTGCTTAGCCATTATAAGCCTGAGGGGCTCAAGCACCATCTGCGTGATAGGCATTAAGACTCTAGGATTTGGTTTGGGGAATTTTTCCAAAAATAAATGGAATTACAGGCACCAAATGTGTAATAGTCTTGAGATTCCGGTTCTCTGCCCCGTTCATTTTCTTCTTTCCTCCTCTCTCCTCTTCCCCTCCTTTCTGGCTTCTACAGCATCACCATTATCATTCTCTCACGCATATTCACACAGTGCTGTAAGCATTGTTGATAATGAAGATGATGTTTGGAAACGTGGAGACTGAGTTCTCTGGTTAAGCTGAAATTTACTGGGAAGTAGCTGTAACAGATTTAGACTAACAAATAATTGTTTAAATGGGAAACATATGTAGTTAAAAAGTAACTTGCCATGAACAGGCATTATCAGAAGAAAAGCCTCTGCAGTAAAGTCAGAGAAATGGCAGGGACCATCACCCCCACCTCCCTGCCCAGTACTTGATGGATATAATATAAAACCTCTGTTTTAACCCAGCTTAAGTGAGGCTATGGGAAACTATGATTTCTAGTGAGCATAGTTATTTAGCATTAAAGTAGCATTTCATATTTGTACATTATTATCACTTAGTATCTAATAATGTAATACTTCTTTACAACCCACTGGTGATGTGAATGCTTTTGTCCATCTAGGGAAGTGGTTTCCCTAATGAACAGAGTATATGACTGTGATGAAAGAGACTTACAGTCATGGCCATTAACTCTGTAAATGTGGGAGGCATCTCCCCTATTCTATTCTTTATTATTTTCCCAACTCTACTTTTGGATGACAGTATCTCTGTATAACCAGCTTCGAAGTGATAACTGGATAATTGGAGGACTTTTTGAATGTCTCAGAAGTTACAGAAACTCAGATATTTTCTAGTATAGTTCCTCATCTTTGCCCTTTTTGGAAGTAGACGTTGTTGACGCTTTGTGAGTTGTACATAGTTAAGAGTTAGGTTTCTCAGGCCTCACTTTTGTATTGTTTGTAGTGTTTGTTTTTAACATCTTTATTGAGAAATAATTCACATACCATAAAATTCACCTACTTAGTACAGTTGAGTGGTTTTCGTATATTCACAGAGTTGTATAACCACCACCACGCTCTAACTTTAGAATATTTTCATCACCCCATTAACAGTCACTCCCCTTTTCTTCTCCCCACCCATTCCCCATTCCCAGCCCTAAGCAACCACTAATCAACTTTCTGCCTATTCCGGATGTTTCATATAAATGGCTGGCTTCTTTCACTTAGGGTAATGTTTTCAAGGTTCATCCACTGAAGTAGCCCATATCAGTATTTCATTCCTTTTTCTGGCTAATATGCCACTCTGTGGTTATACTACATTTTGCTTCTCCACTCATCAGTTGTTGGACATTTGGGTGGTTTCTACTTTTTTGGGTATTGTGAATACCACTGTGAACATTCCTGTGTAAGTGTCTGTGTGGACATATATTTTCATTTCTCTTGGGCATATACCTACGAGTGGAATTACTGGGTCATATGGTAACTCTGTGTTTAGTATTTTGAGGAGCTGCCAAACTGTTTTCCAGAGTGGCTGCACCATTTTACATTCCCATCAGCAATGTATGAGGGTTTCACTTTTCTCCACATTCTAGCCAACACTTAGCATTAGTCTTTTTGATTGTAGCCATCCTAGTAGGTGTGAAGTGGTATCTTGTGTGGTTTTGATTTTAATTTCCCTAGTAACTAATGACACTGAGCATCTTTTCATGTGTTTGTTGGATATCTGTATTACTTTTTGGAGAAATGTCTTTTCAAAACCTTGGCTTATTTTCAGTTTGTTTTTTAATTGTAAGGATTCTTTATACTTTTTGATGAAAGTCCCTTATTATTTGAAAATACTTTCACCCATTCCAAGGATTGTCTCCTCACTTGATGGTATTGTTTGCAGCACAAAAGTTTTAAATTTTGTTGTAGTCAATTTACCTGTTTTTACAGCATTTTAACAGAATTGATTTCATTTAAGTCCTGTTCTGATCCAGTGAGATCTAATTCATAGATTTAAAAAGGAAGGTTTTTTGTTTTGTGTGTGTGTGTGTGTGTGTGTGTGTAAAGTTCAATTATAGACTTTCTAGAATGTGCTTATATATGGCCAGAGTTCCTGCCCTAAAGAATTCTTCCTGGGAGGGTGGGAGGGAGATGCAAGAGGGAGGAGATATGGGGATATATGTATATGTATAGCTGATTCACTTTGTTATAAAGCAGAAACTAACACACCATTGTAAAGCAATTATACTCCAATAAAGATGTTTAAAAAATATTAAAAAAATTCTTCCTTATAAACAAGGTGTTTGGAAGTTTTTGTGAGGAAAATAACTTTGTGAGAACATTTCCTTGCTGCTCCATTGCCTAAACCAATGGTTGTTAACTGAGATGATGTGGTCCCCCCAGGAGAACATTTGGCAATGTCTGCAGACATTTTGATTGCCAAATTGGGCAGGAGGTGCTACTGGCATCTAGTGGGTAGAGGCCAGGGATGTTGTTAAACTACAATGCACAGGACAGCGTCCAGGAACAAAAAACTAATCTGGCCCAAAATATCAATAGTGCTGAATTTAGGAAACTCTGGCCTAAATAGGGAGATCCTAAAACTTGAGATACTGAAAGATATTTCAGTTCCAGTCTTGATAATCAAATAAAGGTTGCTAATCAAATAAAAGGAGGATCTGTGCAGGTGGAATCCCTGTGGACAGAATGGTGACAGGACTTGTAACTTAGGGAACATTTTGCTGAATTTTCAGTGCTGCCAATTTGTGTGTAAATTACATTTATGATAATGGAAACTATTTGGAGGAGAAATACCAGTGGAGCAAAAGCAGATTATTCCCTATACCTCTGGGCCACCCTGAGACACACAACATATCCTGGCAAATAAACCAGCTGGGCTAATTTAGATAGGTGCTGAAATGGTGGCCTCCTCAGAGAATATGACAATGAGTTTTTAAGGTAAAATTTAATAACAGTGATACTCTACTGGTTGGCATTCGTCAGTCTGCTCCTGCAATTTATGAAACTAGCTTTATCTCACAGCAAGACTTCTCTTAAGCAGCGTGGCATGCTTAAGAGTTTGGACTCTGGATCCAGATTGCCTGCGTTTAAATCTCAGCTCCACCATTTACGTGTGTGACCTTAGACAAGTTACTTAACTCTTTAATGAATCAGTTTTTTCACATTTAAAATGAGGCTGCAGTAGTATCTGTCTTATAGGATTGTTGTGGGGATAAAATGAGTAATTAGTCTAATACAGTTAGAGTACTTAAAACAGTGTCTGACATATACTGTTGGCTGTTAATTGTGTATCTTACCCGATGCCTCTTTCAGCTCATTGCTATGGACAGTGCTATCACCCTGTGGCAGTTCCTCCTTCAGCTCCTAAAGGAGCCTCAGAACGATCACATGATCTGCTGGACCTCTAATAATGGGGAGTTCAAGCTTTTGCAGGCAGAAGAGGTGGCTCGTCTCTGGGGGATTCGAAAGAACAAGCCTAATATGAATTATGACAAACTCAGCCGAGCCCTCAGATACTATTATGTGAAGGTAATACACATCCACCTCAAAACAAGAATTGATGCTTCTCTTCTGGTGAGGTTAGAGGTACTAATGTCCTGGTTTATTTACTTATTAAAAGAAATTTTTTTTAATTGAGGTATAATTGACATAAAGTTATATTGGTTTTGGGTGTACAACATAATGATGCGATATTTGTATACATTGTGAAATGATCACTGTTCTGGTTTATTTTAATTCAATTTATTTTACAGCTTCAGCGGTTTGGAATTAGGCTGAAAGATGTAAATGTTCCAGGTGTATTTCTGCAAATTCTTATTCAGTACCCAGCTCCCATTGCTCATATATTATTCCTAATTACAGTTGTCTTTAAAGAAAAAATGATTATAGAGTTGGAATAAGGAAAAGGAACTTTTGAGATTCTTGAGGATGAATAAATACTCTTGTTTATATCATAATTTACTTTAAAAATTGTCTCATATTTACTCATTTTTTTAGCTCTACTTAATTTTTACTTTTTAGTTTAACCTGGAACACAAATTAATACCTTAAAGAATAGCTGTTAGTACCTAGATGTGATTTCTTAGTTAAAACTTTTTTGTTTAATTTCTTATTATTTTGAATACATTCTTGGGCACTGAAGTGAAATAAATGGCTCAAATGGGTAGAATTAAAGTGAGAAGCTGGGATCTTAATTTCTCTCACCTTTGAGTGGTTGATGTTATCAGCTTTCCTGTATGGAGAGATGAGGTAAGAAGCAGCTGGAGTTTCTGAAGGAAGTAGGAACCTTAGCAGAAGTAATATTCTGAATTCCTTTTTGCTTCCTCAGCATGTGAATGGCTTGTACCTTTGGAGTTATTTGAGATTGCAGTTCAGAAATTTTTGACTTCATACAGATACTTGGCTGACAGTGTTAAGCCATTAAAATCTTTCAGCTTTTATGTAACATATTAGTTCAGTTGTTAGTAAGACATTTAACTGTTTTTAACTTGTACTCCATAATAGTAGGAACTGTGTTTGGTATGGCTAGATAAATTTAGATGATTTTGAAGCTTTCAAGTAAACTACCTATCAAATAGAGAACCCCATTTGGTCAGCTTTTTCATGGGGGGTGGGTAAAGTTTAAGAAATGCTTAAGAAAAGTTTAAGAAAGTCTAAGAGTGTTTATTTTATTTATCTACAGAATATCATTAAAAAAGTGAATGGTCAGAAGTTTGTGTACAAGTTTGTCTCGTACCCAGAGATTCTGAACATGGATCCGATGACAGTGGGCAGGGCTGAGGGAGACTGTGAGGCTTTCAGCGTCAGTGAACTCAGCAGCAACAGTTCCAAAGATGTGGAGAGTGGCGGGAAAGAGAAGCCACCACAGCCTGGTGCCAAGACCTCTAGCCGCAATGACTACATACACTCCGGCTTATATTCTTCATTTACTCTCAACTCTTTGAGCTCCTCCAACAGGAAGCTTTTCAAATCTATAAAGGTTGAGAATCCAGCTGAGAAATTGGCAGAGAAAAAATCTCCTCAGGAGCCAACACCATCTGTTATCAAATTTGTAACCACACCTGCCAAAAAGCCACCAGTTGAACCTCTTGCTGCTGCCATCTCTACTGGCCCAAGTATTTCTCCATCTTCAGAAGAAACTATGCAAGCGTTGGAGAATTTGGCTTCCCCCAGACTGCCTTCTCTGGAAGCACCAACTTCTGCATCTAGTGTAACTGCCGCTTTTACCACCACACCACCTATTTCGTCCGTGTCCCCTCTGCAGGAGCCTTCTAGAACACCTTCACCACCACTGAGTTCCAACCCAGACATGGACACAGACATGGAATCAGTGGCTTCTCAGCCAATGGAACTTCCGGAGGACTTGTCCCTGGAGCCTAAAGACCAGGATTTGGCTTTGCCAGAAAAGGACAAAACAAATAATTCATCAAGGTCCAAGAAACCCAAGGGGTTAGAGCTGGCACCAACCCTGGTGATCACGGGCAGTGATCCAAGCCCACTGGGAATATTAAGCCCATCTCTCCCTACAGCTTCTCTTACGCCAGCACTTTTTTCACAGGTAACACTTTCTTTCTTATTAGTGCTGCATTTTTTTGGTTTTGTTTGTTTTTACTCACCTTTTAAAACAAATCCAGAATTTATAACCTCAAGTTCTCATTTGGCTACATAGGCTTACCTTACAGAAGGTTATATGACCCTGTGAAAGTAACCCAATTCCTCACCTCAATTAGGATTGTCAAAATAAAAGGTTTGGAGTATTGTGTTAAAAAATTCATTGTTCTACAAGTAAATAAGTATTTGGTGTTTCCACTTTCTCCTAAAGAAAATAAGTATATTCTCTCTCTCTCTCTTTTTTTTGGGGTGGGGGGGGGTCATATAAAACAACAGTGATAATCTCAAGTTAGAAGACAACAGATCCTGAGGTCCTTACAAGTTTGTGCAGTTATTTTCATTAGCTATTTCTTAACTTGCTCATCTCATATAACATTTAAATAGTTAGATTACTCCTAGACCTACACATTATTAAGGGGAAAATATGTTTGTGACTCAGTTACCCATAATTTCTCCATACCAAAGTTCAGATTGGTTTTGTTTTTCTATTTGAAAAAGATTCTACCAAAAACGGGTTAGAAAATATTTTGACCTTTATCTTACTTGGGTTGTAAAAGTAATTTCTGAGTTTTTCCTCATGATAAGATTTCCTACTTGGAGATACTTGGAGTGGAGAATAGGACAATATTTGGATTCCGAGCTATTTGTGTATTACAAGGGTAAACATAATCCTGATAAGCCATTTAGTTATATTTTTGGTTTGTGTATTGCAGACACCCATCTTACTGACTCCGAGCCCCTTGCTCTCCAGTATCCACTTTTGGAGTACTCTCAGCCCTGTTGCTCCCCTAAGTCCAGCCAGGCTACAAGGTGCTAACACACTTTTCCAGGTAAATTACATAAAAGCTTGTCTTCTGTAATTGGGGTGTGGTAAATGAAGAAAGAGGCAAAAAGGCAGTATCCACTCTTCAGTTAATCATTGTAAAGCTTCTACTTAATAAGTATTCCTTAGATTTATTTTTGAATTTCTAAGTGTTAATTTTCTGGCCAGCAGACAACTCAGATAAATATTCACGGCAGAGTTTCCTTTTCATTGTTTACTATCCCATACATTTGAATTAGATCAAGAATTGTTTAAAACTGTAGTAGATTTTGAGCCTATCCAATTTTTTGGGGGTCATTTTAAATGCTAGAAATCCTCTTTTCTAAAAAAAGAAAATGTATATATATATATATATATATATATATATATATTTCTTTTTAGAGGGGTTTCCCCTTTTAACTGAGGACTTTAAAAAAAATAGAGAAAACTCTTGAGAATAGTATATCAAATACTCCCATTTCCCCCCTCATTCAGAATTGATATTCATCAGCATTTTAAATATATATATTTTAAAAAATGAATATTGTATTACCTCTTAACCAAGATCTTAGGAAAGGTCTCACAGCTTGCTTTATTTATTAAAACCCTGCAAGGCAGGTATTATTAATCTTTTTCTTTTTAAGGTATTTATTTATTTATTTTTATTTAATTTTGTCTGCGCTGGGTCTTCATTACAGTACGTGGGCTCTTTGTTGTGGCGTGTGGGCTTCTCTGGTTGTGGCGCGTGGTCTCTAGAGCGCACGGGCTCAGTAGTTGCAGCGCATGGGCTTCTCTCGAGTTGGGCTCTCTAGTTGTGACGCACGGGCTTAGTTGCTCCGCGGCATGTGGGATCTTAGTTCCCCGACCAGGGATCGAACCCTCGTGCCCTGCACTGGAAGGTGGATTTTTAATTAACCACTGGACCACCAGGGAAGTCCCGGTCTCACAGCTTTAAACCATTTTTTTGCCCAGAACATCTAGACTTTATAACTTGTAGGCTTTCTTGTAGTTGATTCATTCACTTATTCAAGGGTGACTCCCTGGGAGATTTGCTTAGATTTTGTAATTTAAATTTTCATTTGTTCTTTTGGAAATGGAATGGTAAGGGGGAAAAAAAGAAAGAAAATTAAAAATCTTACTACTTCTGCAATTTGTTTTTTGCAAAATCTTATAAATTATTGAATAGAGTGTTGAGAATTTTCCATATTTCATTTTACATTTTTCTTTGCCTCTCACAAACAGATAATTGAATTATAGAGAGAAAGTCATAGTGCTCATGTGGCTCCAGCCTGGAATCTCCATATACATTTGGTCTCAGAATACATGATGGGGAGCCCTTTTGTAGGATGAGCACCCTACAACTACTTGCAGCAGTTAAGAGATGGGCATCTCCTCTGGACCTCTTTTTGATAGTCTGTGATTTGCTATACAATTGAATTATACTCTGTAGTGCATACTGTCATTTACTGAACTTTCTAAAACCTTCATTTGAAGTCAGTGTGAACCTGTGTACCTTAGCATCTGAGGGAAAGTATAGGTTTGTTCTTTCCATTCCATCAAGGTACGCTGGAGGGTGTTAATATTTAACATATAAGACAAACAATTTTTTAAAAGTTTCTGTGACATCATATTCTTCCATGATAAACAATTACTGCCTTTGTCCTGTGAGCCACTGCAGGTGGATGTCATGTTCTGCCTCAGGGAGTATAATAGGGACAGAAAGTGAAATTTAGGGTTGCATAATAGGACGATAATGTGTTTTATTTTCTTTCTCAGTTTCCTTCTGTGCTGAACAGTCATGGGCCGTTCACTCTGTCTGGCCTGGATGGACCTTCCACCCCTGGCCCATTTTCCCCAGATCTACAGAAAACATAACCTATGCACTTGTGGGATGAGAGAACCAAGGAATAACACCCAAGAGACACCCAACATGATTACATTTAAAGTGAGCAATTGATACATCACAATGCTGATAATAGACTATTGTGATTTCTGCCATTCTCCATTAAAAATGCTTTTTTAGGATTCCCTTTCAATAGGACTCAAGTTAGACTGTGTATAAAAATGCCTTAATTGGAGTCCAGACTCCACCTCCCTCTTTTTCTTTCTTTTTAAAAAATATTTTGAACTTTGTGTTAAAGAAATTTTTGATGGGGTTTAGCAGCTAGCTATGCTTTGCAAGAGAATTAAGAACAAAGTTACTCCTCCTGCCTTATTGGGACCCTTTGGCCAGGAAAAAAATTATGCTTTGAGCATGTTATATAAAGAAATACTACTTAAATGAAATTGGCCATATCTTTAGGACTTTAATGTGCTCTGTTGAATACTGAGTTGTGCATAAGCAGTAGAGGAAAAAGAATCATTCCTATTCACACAAAGTAAGATTGGAGCAGGACTATTGGGTAGATTTTGTTTTGCTATGAACTATAACATATGTAAGCAACTCCACAAAAAGGCATCTTATTTACATTTATTCAGGGTGGATCTCTTAGCCATATGTGTGATCTTGTCTGAACCTGTCAACAGAGCATGGAGCTAGTTTATTCCCACTTAGGGAGATTTTTAAACCGGGGACTTAAAACAGTATTTGGAACAACCAGTGAGAACATGGGACCCCATATCTGGCACAGAAATGTCACCTGCTCTCTAGGTGGTATGATTACACACCCATGGAATACAGTATGGTAAATGATGGCTTTTAGGGAGATGAACCTGGGGTTTGAAATTTTGAGGCATCTCTGAGTCGAAGATTCAATTGAATAACTTGAAACAACATGTAGGGCTTTTCTCAGTTGGAAGGTACCGGCATGAAGGACCCTTTTCTCTGTTCATTTTATCCCATTTTCTACCGTATATTTGTCTTTTAAATTTAAGGTTGTTAGAGGTTGTGATAGTTTTAACAAGTAATTAGGAAGATGAAAAGCAAAGTGAAGCCTCCAAATCTGTAGTGAAGTAAAGATATGCTTATTTCTTGGAGTTTTTTTTTTTTTTTTAATAAGAAAGGAGCAGAGTTCATTTGGCAATGCTCATACATAGGGATTGGATTATTCATATTAGTAGTGAAAAACTTAGGCCTTCATCTCTACCAAATTTATAAAATATTACCATATAGTAATCAGTGCCAGGTGCAGACAGATTTGTTGATCCCCTAAAGTGATTTGATACCAACGTCACAGTTGAGTCTTTTGAAAAACTTGGCTTTAAAGTCCAGGATCAGATGATATGCTGCTACCACCACCACCACCCTGCCCATTAAACTAGTCTTTTAACCCTAGAAATAGTTCCTATAATTAACCACCTGAAGTAAATGGAATAAGGGAGTAGTAAGGACTTGAGGGCTCAAAGTGACACTGCTATAAACCAGCATCTTCCAGATACATAAAGTTCACTTTGTTTTATACAGTATGGAGAAACTCTAGCATAAGATGTCTATGCTAGTTCATTAGTAGCAGAAGGACAGTATTCAGGGAGCTGCCTTTATATTTGTAGTGTTGGAGACTGTTACTGGTTCATTTGTGGTTATCAGCTGAAAAGTTCTGTTCCTGAGACGTGCAACAGCAGTGTTGAAGGGTAGTGTTCAGTAGTGATGGGGAGCAGACATGCTGGATTTTCTTCCCACGTTGAATCATTTCGTTTGCATGCCTCTTTGAAATTAGACTGCTCAGCAGCACTTTGGACTAGTTTTTCTTAGGTTAGTTCACATTTTGAACATTAGATAAGTAAATATTGATGGCTTGATTTAACTAGATATTTTAAATTTTGAAAGCACAAAAGTATCTTATTTTGAGTCAAAGGAGAAAAGCCATTGGTTTGTTTTCATAGATAGTATCTTTGATAATTAACCGTCTCAGCACAGGGGTGCCTGGAACCAAGGGCGTCATGAAAACTCGGTCAAAGCAACTTCCTAGGAACCAGTTTTAGTGAGTCCTCTGCCTATAAACCTCTCCCAGAAGTCTCTGAGAGGTGTGGGCCTTAGGAGGTTGGTGATGATCTGCTTTCTCTTTGAGGCCAACTGTTTTGGGGAAGTTGGTGTGTGTGTTTGTGTGTATGTATGTGTTCACTTTTTTAAGTGAAATGAAACTGCAACTATAGTGCAAGTGTGTTATGAGGCAGATCGTTCTATTTGTAAACTACCTCCTTCCTGGAAAAGTCTCTGTTTTGTATTTTTTTGAACATCCACAGAGTTCTTCTTAGCATCAAAAGGTGACATACCACTTAAGATCAGTATTCACTGGAGAGACTTATATTTGGTAGCAGTAGCTGGTATCCATCACTAGTCACTTTGCCAGGATGAATGCTGGTTGGCCAAAGGAGCCCAAGTTAAGATAGGGGAGCAGGTTTAGTGAGATTTTGCGACTTCTGCTGTGATTAGCTTAACTTTTCATTTGCTCTGGCCGATATCTAGTCAGTTGTATGCTGTGAGATGTTTAACCACCAGGCTCTCTGAAGGGAAAAAAAAGGCCCTTAAATTGTAGCATTTGCTGATTCCCGTCGTGTAAGTTACTCCCTCTGTGGTTGATTTTAAGCCACCACCTTGGAGTTGAGAAGGGGGGCGCACAGTTGGCTCAGAGCCACACACTCAGCCAGCGAACCACTGCATTTATTTCACCCTAGGGTGGATTTTCACATAATTTCTAAAATAATTTTTTCTTTTTGGCTTGTCACAGTGCTTTTGTGATATAATATTCCTCATGGCATATTTTATGTGTTCAAAGGTGGAAACTTCCATTGATTTTTTAAAATTTTATACATGATGGAAGAATCCAGAAACCCTCAAAAGGTCAGCCTTATGCTACTTTGAGTTAAAATATAGGTTTAATTTTTCTACATCTTGGTGGTTAAAATACAGGTAACAGTAATTTTTTTCTTTAGATTTTGATGGGGAAAATAAGCCCACGAGCCTATAGTAAAAGGGTACTAGATTTATTTTTACACTGGATTTTTTTTTACAATTCCTTGAAGATTTACATACTATAGTGGAGCTCAAAAAAGGCAGCACTGACTGTTGAATCTATTTACATGGCACAATTTTTAGTTTTCTCCATACTGTGTGTTACTTAGGCTTGGAGGAGACAGTAAATCAGAGGCTTGGAATTCTGGAACTGTAACTGCAGGCTGTTGATATTATCACTTCAGTGCCATTCACACTTGGCATTGTGTGATGTCTAGTCTAATGACATCGTTTCATCCTGATCTCCGAACTTGTGTTATGATTCTAAAGTTCTCAAAGGCAGTTTTGTATGTTTCTAGTGAATTTATGCACATTAGAGCCATTCACTGGCATTTCAGAAAAGCAGTCTCCAACCTTTCTGAACACACACCTTGATCAATAAAAGGCTTTGAACACAAATACCCTATTGCAAATTTATATGTATATATGTTAAGTTATATACTGCTATACTAAAGTCCTATATACACTATAAGACGTAACACAAAACAGAAATTAAGGATGGCATAAAAATAAACCTTGAGTAGAAATTCTAATATTTTTTTCCTGCATCCAGTAGATTGTCTTGTGCACCCCCCCTGGAGGCATGTACTCTACTTTAAAGCCCCCTGACTCAGGGTTTGTTTGTCAGTCTAATCTTGAAAAATACAATGTGGAAGCTTTGGTTGTGATATATGGGGAAATCCTTCACATATTTGATTTGATTTTTATGTAAAATCTCCAGTAGAGATTAGGAATTTTTCAGCAGAGCTTGTCATCAACTTTCTGAAATTTCCTATTTCTTTTTCATGAGAAATTTCTTTTTCATACATTGCCAAATAGCCCATTACCAAATGTTTTCCAGAGCTTCATGCTTATTATTTTTGACACCCTGTTGTCTCTTTCCTTTTCATATTAGGTGTGACTTTATAATTTACTTTTATTTTACTAGCTGCTCTCAAACTTCTTTTGGCCTTATTAATGTTACATTTTACCAACAATTTCAGAATTATTTCAAGTTGCTTTATGTTAAAATACATAACAACCTCCAGTTTCTTGCTGCATTGGTAAGTTTTTTATTATTATTATTTTTTTTTTGGTAACATTTTGGCATCTGAACAAATAAGTATTTTCTTGATGGGTCTGTTCTATCTATCACTTCATTTATTGTATGTATTTTATTTACCCATGCCAGAAATCTAGAATTGTGCTGAGGTGCCGTTCTTAGGTGTGTAAACAAGTATGGCGACAAGTGCAGGTCTCTGTGCAGAAGCCTGGAGCTCTGAGTGAAGGATCACAGCAACGGGAAAACTAGACTCTTCATGAAGTACGCAGTCTGTGATCTGAGGGTGTGACAGGATGGAATTGAGAAGTTAATTGTTCAATTCATAATAGTGAAGTGGAGGCCAGCCATAATTATCTTGAGCAGGTACTCTGACCAGAGAATTAGTTCGATGGAAGGTGTTTGGTTAATTATCTTCTTGGTTTTGGGTCAACAATTAATCAACAATTAAATAAACAGTTGTTACTGTTTTTAATGCTGCTGGTGTTGCCTGAAACAGGTGCCCTGTTATTTCTCTGTGTCATCAGAACTCTGCTCATGAAGTTGAAGTTTTAATCTTAGAATCTAGAACTCTTGTGGGTGTTGGTGTATTAAGCAAGAAAAGAAGGCGGGGCTTGGTTTCATTTCTCGCACTTGGTGGAACCTGTTAGGATGAAAGTCATGTTTTTACCTGTAAACAGAGCAGAACTGAAAAGGTGAGTTATCGATGTAGTATAAATGTTCCATTTGAAGCTTCCAGTTTCTTCAAGCTACTTTTCTGAAAAAAAAAAAGTTGCGATAGATTGACAGCCTGCCAGAAATAGCAATTTCTAGGGTGCCGCCATCCACACTTAGCTGTTGTGAAGATGGAAATCAGAGTGGTTTGCGTGAGAGGGGAAAGGTTGGCTCTAAGCTTTCTATAGAAACCAGGAAATTCAGGCTGTTGTTAACGTTTTCAATGAAACCTTTAACAAGAAAATTTATGAGGGATACAATCAAACATAGTCTCTTGAACTCTAATCTTTTGAGTATAATATAGATCAAGAAGTTTTATGAGGCTTAAGTTTTTATTTTAAAATGTTTTGGGAAACTAGAGCATTTCTTTCCAAGTCATTCTGATTGGCTGAGTGCATACATGTGTGTGTATATATACTGATGTATTGACTGAGTATATGTTTGTGTGTACGTGTATAAATAAATCTATTTTTCAGAGGGAACATATGGTCATCCTAGTCTAGGATGGATCCTAGGCTATTTTATACTAAAACTTAAAAACAAAAATTGGCTGCACTTTGCAGTTGTCACTTTTTAAAAATTAATGCCTTGCACATTTGTTTTTTTAAATGCATAGAATCATAGGCCTTAAAGACTATTTGCTTGTCTACTCTTTAGAAATACTGTACAGTGCTACATGTGACATACTCTAAGCAAAGTCATCTTAAACTGTTTTCTTATATTCATGTATTATTGAGCAAATAAGAATGTTCTTTCTAAAAACGTCTACATTTTTGTGTAAAATCCTTGTTACGTTGGGTTCTAAGTTTCTCAGAGAGGAGGTTTATACTAGACGTAGTATTTCTAAAATACAGACTTAACCATGATTGATATAGTGGTGGAGGAATTCTGGCATTGTAGCTTATTCATCCTTTTGAACTGTACATAAAAAGCATTAGCAGAAAACTCAAGAGTATCTTGGGCTGAATGGTCTTCTCAACTTTGCCTTGTTTCCCATCTCATAAGGGCCCATTCTTGTTCTTGTCCCCTCCAAGGATTATGAGCCCTGCGAGGACAGGCCTGGGATCTTCTGGACGGGTTGGGGGTGGGGAGGTTCCCTGTGGCTGGGCCTGAGTTCTAGCCAGTCCATCATTCAAGCTTGCCTAGAGTTCAGGGGTGGGAATGCCATATACTGGTATGAAATCACTTGGCACTTTTTGGGACACCATTATTAGCACTGTTCTGTTTTTAATAACTGGAAGCACTTAATGATTATTTTGTTTAATTTCACCTTGAGGATATTGAGGGTCAGGGAAGTTAAGGTTTATTGCTTGCTTATGTTTTCTGGAACTTGACTGTTTGGAGAAGGGTAAGTGGATTACCCAATGAGCCCTTCTAGGCTCTGTAAGGTATGCTGTTTTGGCTAGGATGCTTTAAAATAATTTACAAGCTTTTAATATTCTGCTTTGTAGAAATGTATGACTTTTAATGGTTTGCAGTTGGTGGATTACACTCAACTTTGTGAATTCGCCAAATTTAAGTTTCTTTTCTGTTTAATCATTGTTGCTTATTGTCTGTCAGGTAGGGGACACAGTCCTTTCTAAGACATTTCACACTTTTTGTTTTTGATGGCAGTATTACCAAGGGCCTTTAAGTGTACATTACATTCATTGCTTATGTGATAAAGTAGCATATTGTATGAACTTCCCTGTTCAGTATTAGTGAAGTGAACTGAGATGCATATATGTAAAGATAGAAATGAATGCAATTAATTTTTGATTACTTGAGGCCTATTTTTGGTTTGGCCATTCGACCTTTTCTAGTCACAATCATATGTATTTCTTCACTTTTACCTTCTAGCAGTTTCATTTATCTTTGTGGGTAGGGAAGATTAAATATGAAACTCAGTCCAGTCATTTTGCTACTGGTTGGCTTTGGTTTGAGGCAAATAAAATTTTTGACTTAGTTTTTTAGAATTCTGCCCTTTACACTAGATAATCAAGTTGGCTTTAAAAAAAAGTGTACAATTTTGTCCTTTGAAGAACAAACTAATAATTTTCTGTGAGCCCTATTGGATCTTCAAGTATGGATAACACTTGAAAATTAATTACTGTTAGACTTTTGATTTTCGCCCACCCAATGTGTAAGTCAGAAAGAGAGCATATGTCTGCTGTGGTGTTAACACAGAGAGATGTATTCTTTTACCTCAGCGTCTTAGTTTGGCCTCTGTAATAAGAACTTGTCAGGGTGCTTTCTTAAACTCCGATTCATTCAGCTGAGAAGACAGTTACTTCATTGTTTATTTTTCCCCTTGTTTATTTTATTGAAATCTATCTCTCATAAGATCTAGTATCCACTACTTTTGTATAAACAGAATACTTACATATAATACCAGTGCACACCTACCCAAAAGACTGCATTATTGTTAAAGTGTCATTAACAACTTGTCTTGATTAATCTGTTTAATTTACATGAGGGAGACCTTTGAAGTATTAAAATCACTTTCTTTTCTTTTTCCTAAAAAAGCAATTCAAATGATGGTAACTGCTAACATTTATTAAAATCACATTAATTGCTGATGCAGCTGGAGAGAAACTGCCACATCTTCTAGCTAAGCAGTCTGACTTAACGTGTTGGGAAACTAAGGGGTGTTGTTTTAGGGTAGTTAGTATGGCTGTAGCCGGAGCCTTCAGCTCGACATGCGTGTGGCAGAAAAACTTCACAGAGTTTAGGTTGGCGAGGAAGAATATGCGCTGGCACTTTGAGGGCTTTATAATATGCTGCTTTTAGGAGGGAAAAGTGTAGTTGATACTCAGTGCACCTCCAGACATAGTAAGGGGTTGCTCTGAATAACCAATCAGGTGATCTTTTTTTTTCTATGGCTTCAAGTTTTATGCAAAAATATTGTTAAATTCTGTAATGATGATATGCATCTTTTTAGAAAGATGATACATTTTTAAAAACTATTTTATATAAGAACTGTCAGAGGAATCTGCTTTGTATAATGGCAAGCTGGCTTTAAGAAAGCACTGTATCAAATTTACTAAAGTCCAAAATTATACAGATATGTTAATAGATGTATGTGCAACTTGATATGGACAATTGTATTTTTTTAAATAAATATTTCTAACAAAATGACTTTCTGAATTATTTCCCTCCTCTCACATCTATTGAGGTAGTCTTTGTGTATTATATTCCCGTCTATGCTAAATGTGGGTAAGGAGAGTTCCGCTTTCCCAAAGGTTATCATTAAAACCTGGCCTTCAACTATTTGATGTGTATCTACATTAAAATATTTAAAGCCTGTGTTGAGATAGGTAGTGAAAAGGGGAAACTGTAAAATGACTGTTGATACAAAAAGGAATTAAAAGAGTACTGACTGGCTAGAAAAATTATTTTCCTTGTGAAATCTTTTTATTTTACTTTTAAAATTTATTTACATTTTTAAAAAGTATTTAAATTTTAATCAGGTTCTTTTGTTTCAGTCCTTTGTAAGAAGCAGCTCTTGCTTATTTCCGCTCTAGGCACTGTTTCTTCACGTAGTTTTTGAGATTAGAAACTAGAGACTTCAGTTTGTTCAGCAAATGAAGTTAGGCCTTTTTAGAACTGGTCTGATAAAATATACATGGGGGCAAGTGGGGTTAATAGGTGGCAGAATCCCATCAGAGCTCTGTTTCATATCTCTAGATGAAAATAAGAGGAACAAACTGTTCCGCAGGGGACGACAGTTCACTAGCCCTGGTGAGATGTCCCTTCAGATGATGGGGCAATGTTCACTCAGCACACTGGGTGGTAACCACTTGTGAGGACTGCTGGATTCCCCTAAACCAATGTTCTCAAAATGCATTGCCTAGAACAGTAGTCCCACGAGGGCGAATAAGTTTGGGAAATGGGGTCTTCACCGCTTGGAGAGTTGAAGTGCGTATCAGAATATTAAAAGCTCTAAGAAATCTTTTAGTAAAAAAAAACCTGTTTAGGGCTTCCCTGGTGGCGCAGTGGTTGAGAGTCCGCCTGCCGAGGCAGGGGACGCGGGTTCGTGCCCCGGTCCGGGAGGATCCCACATGCCGCGGAGCGGCTGGGCCCGTGAGCCATGGCCGCTGAGCCTGCGCGTCCGGAGCCTGTGCTCCGCAACGGGAGAGGCCACAACAGTGAGAGGCCCGCGTACCGCAAAAAAAAAAAAAAACCAACCTGTTTAATCCACCATTTTCTAACCTTTCTGACTGGTGACACGTCCTCTTTTGAGAGGCATAATGCCTATTTTGCAATTATCAGTACTTTCTGTGTTTCACAGATGCATCTAATGATAAAACGAATATCCTAATATTGGGTAACTGGCATTATTAGGTAGGAGATAATCATTAACAGTTGTAAGATTTCACACTGATTGTCACTACAAAGCACTGCACTTACTGGAATACACCCTGTAACTGAAGGGAGTCCACGAAGTTGACTTCATTTGGAATAATTTTCCAATAGGAGGGCATTATATAATGAAAAATGAAACAGGGACAATAATTTCTAATAGCTGTGCAAGTTAGGTGGCAAGCATTGGTGGCAAGGAGGTTGCTGGAACAGAGTTGATTTTATGATTCTCGTATGTTTTGAATACACATCATTTGATAGAAACCCCTCTCTAGTCAAGGTCACCTTCCGTATTGCCACATCCAGTGGCCGATGCTCAGTCCACATGGGACCTCGTAGCAGCAGTGATTACTTCCTCCTTCTTAAGATATTCTTCGCATGCCTTCCAGGAAACCACGTTCTCTCCTGAACTTCCTCCTACTTCTCTGGTTGCTTCTCTCATTTACTCTGCTGGATCCTGTTCTTTTTTTCAAACCTCTCGGTGTTGCAGAATCCCAAGGCTCAATCTTCGATCTCTCTCTACGTGTACTCCCTAGATGACCTCATTCAGTCCCGTGGCTTTAAACATTCTTTATATGTAGGTGACCACGAAGTTTGTATCTTCAGGCTTGACTTTTCTTTTAACCTCTAGATTTTATATCTATCAGCCTTCTTGACATCCAACATAGCGTCATAAAATGAACATGTCCTGAAACAACTCTTGAGCGCTCCCGTTGTCTTCCTTAAGGAAGACCATTTAAGGTTTTCCTTAAATGGCCTTATCACATGCCCATAACACAAGTCAAATGCCTTTGGGGTTATCCTTGATTCCCGTCTTTCTCTCATGCCCCACACCTGATTTATCAGCAAATTGTCAGTTTGACTTTCAAAATATACTTTAACCCAATCACTCTGACTACTGATGCTACCGGCATTGTCCAAGCCACCACCATCTCTTACATAGTTTACTGCAATTATACCCTTTCTGGTGTCCCCAGTTTCATCCTTGTTCCACAGCCTCTCTCTTCTTCACACAACAACCAGAGTATTACTTTTAAACATGTAAATCAGATCATGTCCCTTGCTGCCCACAACTCTCCCAATAACCTCACCTAACTAAAAAAAAAAAAAAAAAAAAAAAAATCCACATTCCTACCATGGCTTATATGATCTGAGCCCCCAGCTACCACCCCAACTTATTTGCCACTCTTCCCACTTCCTCACCGCACTTAGCCACACTGGCCTGCTTGCTGTTCATCAGACACTATAAGCATATTCCGTCTAAGGCCCTTGCACTTGCTGTGTCCCCAGCCTGACAGGAAATACCTCAGGTCTTTGGATGGTTGCTCCTGCCTCTCATTTCGGTTTCTGCATAAATGGCACCTCTTTAGAAAGGCCATCGGAGCATCTCTTGACATTCCCTCTTCACATCCACCTTCCCTGCTTTATCTTTCTTTATGCACTCAATTATCACTCACCGTGTGGCACGTTACTTGTTTACTGTCTTTGTGAGGCAGGGACTTCTGTCCCATTCTCTGCTGTATCTGCACCTGGATCAGTGCTTTAAACCTAGCAGGTGATCAATAAATCTTTTTTAAATGAATACATGAATTCTCTAAAAGACTTTTTATGTCACTGTGAATCTGGTATACTTCCAGATTCTGGTATACTGATGGGTTAGATTCCCACATCCAAGTGGCAGAAGGAAATCTGGGAACAGGGTGATTCCACAGCACTCTGAGATGTCAACACCCTTCAAAGAAGATCAGGAAAAAAGCCTACTTTCTCTGTAACTGATATTGAAGTGTGGTATAAAACCTACCTGCTTCCCCTTATTCTGATCATATGTAAGAGGGAACAGTGGTTCTCAGTCCTCCCTCAGAGTCTTGTTTCTTCTACAATATCAGCCATGGGAACCTACAGTATGAGAGAGACCTGTCTTTGGGGAACATTTGGTCATTTGTTTCTGAGCTTTTATAAAAGGATCGACTGTCCTTCATAATGGACAACATGCTTATTAAATTTAAAATATTTTATTTTAGGAAAGGTACTCTTAGATTTGTTTCAATCTTGTTTTCTATATTCACAGATTAATCATGATCACCTTAGATACAGCTATTGATTCTTCTTTCTAAATCTGTATAAAAAGGATGTTTTCTTGAAAAAAACCACAAGAAAAATATAGCTGCTTTCTTTTTCCCCAGGTCAGTCACTCACTCTGGTTAGATTGCACAAGTAACTCTGGCTGCCATCTAATACTTTCAAGTATTTACAGGCATAGTTAAAACTATACCCCTAGACCACCAGCTTTCAAAAGAATTTGGATCTGTTTGATTTACAATAAATATGTACCAAACATATGAACAGTTTCTAAGCTGCTAACGAGGAGGTTTTAAAAATAAAAATTGCTAAGTTATTAAGCAAATTTCTATGTCAGGCATATGGCAATTGCTTTACACAAATTCACTTAATTCTTTCAGAATTCCTTTGAGGTAGGGTAAGGTTCTTTTAGAAATATCACTTTAAAGATACAAAAAAAGCGAGGCTGGAAGAGCCTCAGTGATCTGCCCAGGGCCAGCCACATAGCTACAAGGTGAGGCCAGGGCTTGAACCAGGTCTCTCTCTATAGCCAGATTCTCACTGTGACACCATGTTGACAGCAGATGGAGCTGGCTAACATGACAACGCCGATGGTTCCAGGATAAGCCTTTGGTGTGGGGCATGTGAACTGCTCCACTTGGACAGGTTACTGAGAACCACGATCCACTTATTTTATATTTATACATGTACATTTGTATTTACACAGAGAAAGTGCTGGTAAACTAACACACAAACAGCCACTGTAATAGCCATTTCACTACTTACAGAAGTCTCAGCACTCTTAACCGCTCCAAGTTGGCTGAGTTTGCATTCTGTCTCTGTATTACTACAGGATTTGATCTGGACAGGAGCTGATACTCCTTGACAGACACTGCTTTCAGTATACTGCACAGCTCGAATTGGTCAGTCGTCCAGGTTTATGTTAAAGAAAATTCTGACGTGATATAAAGAGTTTTTTTCCCTATAGAAGATGTAAAGTTTAAATTAGATATTTTTGAGAAATTCTTCATGCTGTTTCTATACCTTTTATAAGCCATTCAATGTCAGTAAGAAAAGCAGAAACTCTATCCCATTCTCCCAGACAACTTCTGGACCAATTAGCATTGATGATTAGCAGTGGTATGCTGGTAAATGTTTATCAAGTGGCTCTCCAAGGGGACAATAAAGCCATGATTTGTAGCTTTTGCCAATTTCTGTGGTGTAAATACTCCCACCATGGCTGATCTCAAACCACTAACGTATTATCACTGAAAGTGGAGTTGGAAAGACATACACGGAAGCATACCTTTATATAATATTTCTATCCTGCAGGCACAATAAATAACTTCAAGAGCATAGGTATAAAGAAGTGAGGAAGTGATGAGTTTGGAGTAGTTATAGTTAAATTACATTAAAAACAAAGGTAATAAGTTTCTCTAATTTAATTTTAAATAATGGCTGGGTTTAACAACCAGCTCTCAAAATGAATACTTAACAATTGGCTTTTATAAGCTGGTATGAGCTAGCCCAGCATACCACTGAAGTGCCCCAAAGGTAGCAAGATTCAGCTTTTCCTTTCGATGTTTTAGATTACAGACGAACTATTGACAGCAGCAGCAGGATTTGGAGGGCCTTCGGACTGTAATAAGTAAAAGCACATAAATCCTTTGAGCATGCCAGGGAATAACTTGGGATTTGTTTTGATTAATTTAAAGTCTATCTACATATAGCAATGATCATCGCTCTTTATAATTTCAACTTATTTTTTCAAACTTCAACCAAGAGTGATCTTCAAACCCAGGGTGTGGTCCATGAAGGAGGCGGCCAGTGGAGTGAAGCATCTAGCTGTCTTCTTCCTTCCCAGCTGGGTATCCTAGCGCGCTCTTACCAAAAGTCTGAGCCAGGGAAGAGGAGAGTAACTTGAATAGCCAGGTAAACATCTAATGATTTGCCCAGGGAGGACCCAGGTACCAGAACTCAATTTAATTTCTTCTACCCAACCAAGTATTAGAGAAGATTGGAACCAAGGCGTCGAGGGGTTGCCTCCGCTGCCACCCCAGCTTTCTTCAGCCCTTTGACCTGAGCTGGTGCGCAAGAGGCTGGAAGTCTTCGCCAGCCTCCTTCATCTCACTTTTACCTCTGGTAGCACTCCAGGCTTTCCATTCCAAGTGCTTTGTCCTGGGTAGGAACTACAAGAGAAAAAGCAGGTCGCATGTTTGAGCAGTTCTGATTAACTAGCCCTTATGCATCCCGACAGCTTACTTTCTGTGTCTCTGCCATTCAACGGCTCACATTAGGAAGCCGAGTGGAAAGTCAGACCTACTAGTTCTGGCAGACTAGTCGGTGGAGACAGTTTGCTGAGACTAGTGTCTAGGGCTTGGGGAATATGTTTTTTTTTTGTTTTTTTTTTTTGTCTCCCGTGAACAGGGAACTCATGAAGTCTTACTCATTGGATATTCATCAGAGCTTTCTTGAACGGTGGCCTAACTGAAGGCCCTGTGCCGAGTGCTGGACTGAACAACTCTGGTACCTGCCACCTCAGGCACAAGGATGTAGTGTGTGCTGACTGGGGGGCCCACACTGATGTTTAAAGGGAGTGTATGATCACCTACTGAGAGACAGGACCATGGATGCCTGACCCTTCAGTCTTTTTGTGATTGGTATTTTACTTTCTATGAAGAGGATAAGGTTTCTGCCTGGGCAGCTTCTCTTAAGAACTGGCTGTGTGCACAGCTGGTTCAGTTGCTGGGACTTTGAGAGCTCTGGGCGGAAAGGCAGGTGAGGGCTCAGGGTTATGAAAACAGCTTTGGGACTCCCCCTGCCTGGGGTCTCCAGGAGCGAGACTATTCTTAGGAGGTGTCTCTGCCCTGAAGGAGCTTTTCTTTGCCACTTGGCCTGAAGGACTTCTTTTTGAAAAAAGAGATTTGGACTCGGGTCAAGTCCCAAACTGCAAAAAAATGGCCAATTAGGCTGCTGGGCCGAGTTCCAGCCAAGGAGGCAGGCTCTGCCTCTCAGTGCTCAGCACAGGCTGGAATGCGATTCTTGGCCCATGGTCCCCTGGTCTGGTGGGATGCAGGAAGCCAGTTCACAGACCATGCCCCTCTCCTGATGGAGAAACCATGAGTCAGCCTATCCCGTTCCCTCTTGCCCTGAGAGCCCAGCACAGACAATCGCAGGGCAAAGCAGGAAGAGGGGAAAAGGAAGCTGTAGAAAAATAAACATTTCCTTGCATTTTACTTGGAACAGAACATCATTTGTGGCGTGCTAAGATCCACAGCATCTCTCACGTGCCCCCCTGCTCTGTTTTCCTCCTCTTGTGTAGAAACAGATTCTTTCCTTACCTGATGAGAGTCCAGGGTGCATCCTGTGGAAAAACAGGAGCAAGATATAGAAGGTAAAAGCCAAGCCACCAAAGATCACGCCACAGACCAGGAAACTATAGCTGCCCCGAGCCTGGAATATCTGCCAAAGGGGAAAACACAGAGAAACAGGCCATCAAAACCTCACATAAAGATGTATTGGAGGAAGCAGCCTTCTCGGGCCTCAGCAGGTTTTTCAGTCAAGTTCTGGCCCAGCATGCTAACAGAAACACTGGTAGGAGGGACATCTTGGCCTTGTTTCAAGGTTATGTTTCTGGAGGTGGCAGAAATCCTGCTGTATGGCAGAGGTTGGACCCAGTGACCCCTGCAGTCCCTTTCGGCTCTGTGTCCTGGAACCTTTGAAAATCTCCGTATCTTCCTTAAAACTCCAATCATATTAGCTGTTTCTATACCCTCAAGCCCTGACCAGAACTCTGCAGAGGAGAGAGATATATCTACATATCCTTTTATTATGATATATGTGTGTGTGTGTGTGTGTGTGTGTATATATATATCCTTTTATTATGAAAATTTAAAACATATACTCAAGTGGCATATGGAATTCCCATGGACCCATCACCAACTTTAGTAATTAGTATGTTTCCTCTGTACCCCTTCTTCCCTGCACTAGATTACACTGAAGCAAATGACATCACGTCATTTCAATGCAGAGGGTAGCGTAAGATGTAGCTCTTCCTCCTGTCCAGCAGGACAAAAGGGAAGGAGAATTGAGTAGTGATTAGGGGGATTTTGGAGACTGAAAGACGTAAGTATGGACGTCATCTCTTTTGGTTATTACAGGGGTGACTGAAGGCAAGTTGCTTAATTTCTCTGAGTTTCAGTATCCTCCTTTGTAAAAGGAAGCATGACAATATCTTCATTACTGTCTTCCATAAAAAGTAGGTGGATTTTTTTTTTTCCTGATGAACAAATGAAACGTGGGTATGTTTGAAGAGAACTGGGTGAGTTGGGCCCTTGATCAGGGCAGGAGTCGGGCAGGAAAGCTGGGCCCTTTGTAGGGTGGCCAGAGGCGAGGAGAGGTGGGGCAGGGAGTGGTGGATTGAGAGGGATGGAAAGGAACTCCGCCTGCAGCCCAAACCCATCCCAGGCTGAGAGCTAAACATTCCCACGGGGCCCTCTGGCCCTGCTCCCAGACATGGCTTGTGTTTGCTTTGGACAATACCTAGCATCCCTTTACATCTCCAGGTCCCACATTTGGAGGCTCAGCTTTCAAGGGTGGCTCGGAAACGGAAACAGGTGACGGAGACAGAGTGGGGCTCCCACTTGCTGTGTGGGAGGCTCAGGGAAGGGACAGACGGGGGCTGGCCACATCTTCTCACCTGCCTGGAGGGGCGCTCCCTGATTACTCCCCCCACCCCGAGTTTCCCCACATACCGAACCAACCAGCATCTGGAGGGCCATCTCACCAACGCCTGCCCCTGTTACCAGCACTGTGGTCGCACAGCCTAACCAAAAGAGAAGGATCTGGCTTAGTAATAGCAAGTTAAGGAGACAGAAGTCGGCTGGCATAATCCAGGTTGTTTCCGGGAAGCCTCTGGAAAGTGGTACAGCTGCCTAAGAGGACTACTTTGGATCCCTGAGATTTCTCAGACTTTAGCTCTGAACTTTGCTTAGGTCCTACCTGTCATTATATCCCTTCCTTGTTCTGAAACCTTCAATTGCTCACGATTGTCTCCAGCATAAACTCCAAGTTGCTTAGCCTGGCATTCAGGGCCCTTCCCAATCGGAATGCCAACTACCTTTCCAGAAAGATTTCCTGACCTCCTCTGCCAGGCAGGCTAGTGTCCTCACTGCCCTGGCATCGTGCTGACCAGCCACACCTCTGGTCAATCTGGCAACATGGCACAGACCTTCGGAGCCCAAGCTTCAGAGTCAGACTTGGGTTCCAAGCCCGCTACATCACCTACTAGCATGGGACCTTAGGCAAGTCCTTCCCATTCTCTAGGCCCTGGTTTCCTTCGGTAAAATGGGCATGACAACACCTCTTTCGCAGGGTTGCTGTGTGGATAACTCTGACGCAAGACACGTGAGTGCTCAGCAGAGCGCTGGCCAGTTCTCCGCTTAAACCCTTCAACGCTGCCATCAGGATCAGGTCCAAATGCTTTAATGTGGTTTGCAGGACCCTCTATAATCTGAGAGCTCAGACTGCCACAGTATATGCTCACAATCTACCCTCCAGTCAGGAGAAACTCTCTTCCGTTTCCTGACCCTGCACACATTCTCACCGCCAGCTTCTCATATATGCCTTCACCCCCTCCTGAACATTCCTCCTCTTCCTCTTTGTCTGGAAAACTCCTGTTCATCTTTTAAGTTGAGCTTTCCATCATAATCTTCTCCCCCCAGCCCCCGTCCTTGAACCTGGATTAGCTCCTCCTCTGTGCTCCCTCAGCCCCCTGTACTCTACTCTCACGTGCCTCACCCACCTCCCGCCTGTTTACCAGGCAGCCTCCCTCTACAGGCTGGAAGCCCATGAGAGAGGACGTGCCTTGAATTTTAGTTCAGTGGCACATACCACTGCGTAATATTAGCGCAGTGGCCAACGTACGGTAGACATTTAGTGTTGTCTGAATCAGAGATCGCCATTGTCTCCTCTGTCCTTCAAGTTCCTCACTTACATTTATACCTGTCTCTGTGCCTTTGCTCTCACCCTGTTCACTGCCCCCCCACCCCATCCTTCCCCAGAATGCCTTTCCTTTTTCCTCTGACTTTCCAAACCCTGGGGCAGTTCACGTTCCCTCCCCTCCATGAAGCTATCTCTAGATTCAACGCTGGTCAGCAGTACCCACTGTCTATTCCACTCATACGTTCAAAAACCTTTCAGTACCTGCTGTGCATCAGGTACTGTGCTAAACACTGAGGGTACTCAGATGAATAATAAGAGTTAACGTATATACTGAGCACCTGTGAGCCAGTTACGCTGCTAAGTCGAGCTTTACATTTCCCCTAGTGCACAAAACAATCCTCACAGGAAGGTATTTGCATCCCAGTTTTGCACATAAGAAAACTGAGGCTCAGAAAGGGGAAGGAAATTGACCTGCACAAGGTCACAAAGCCAGAAGGTGTGGAGACAGGACTGACCTTCAGATCTGCTGATGACCTCAAAGCCCATGCTCTTGCCCTTGTCCCTTGCTGGTGCATTCAGGGAGCGTGTTGTCAAGGAGAGGACGCAGATAACATAGGTAGAAAAGCCTTGAGGTGGGACAAACACGAGAGGCAGGTACAAAGGAGGGGGGCACACCTTCCCAGTGGGGTCAGAGAAGCTTCCCAGAGGGGGTGGAAGGGGAGGGACTTGAACAGGCAGATGAGAAGGTGGGACAGAAGAGAGAGGGCATTCCAGGCAGAGGGTTCGCTTTGTGCCAAAGTGTGGAGATACAGAATGGGTTTTGTGCCATCAGGGAACAGCACGTAATTCAACATGGCTAGAATGCGGGCTCTGAGGGGAAGCAGGGAGGGAGAAGGCTGGAGAAAGGAAAAGCGCTCCACAGAAGATGTGAAGGCTGTGAGCAGCTCTGTGTTTCCAAGCAATCCCTCTGGAGCCGTGTAGAGGACGGCCCAGTAAGTGTTCCTCACCCTGGCTACACATTACCATCACTCAGCAGCTCTGGACCAGTTACATCAGACTTCGTGGAGATGAAGCCCAGGCACTGGGCTTTGTTACAAAGACTCCAGGTGATTTTAATGTGGAACCAGCAGTGAGAACCACTGATGGAGGCAAATCTGAAGGCCAGGAGACAAGCCAAGACCTGCCAAGGCAGGGATGGGAGTGATTAGAAATTACGAAAAGCTGGGCACCCTTAACTAATCCAAACAGGTTGAGTGGTTGAACTAAGGCGGGGATGGTGAGAAAAGAAGAGGACGGATTTGAGTGATCATTTGCAGCAGAACCAACCAACATAACATTCTTCTTATTATTAAACTCTAACATTTGTTAATCACTTCAACCTCTGTGGGATATACTATGTGACAGGTGATACCAACATTACTTCATTACTTCCTTTACTCATTTGAAGTTTGGGGATCATCCTTTGATTTCAAGGACCCAGGTCTCAGGAGCAACTCAGCGGATGAGCGGGATGTAGCTCTCATTGCTCTGACCCTGCCTGGCGCCCCCCGCAACCCCCTACACCAACGGCCCCCACTTCTGCTCTAGAGAAATCACTCATCTTTAGTGCTGGTTTTCCAACACTCTAGGGCACCTCTGATTACTTCTGAGGGTAACGTTAAATGTTCAAAACAATTATTTTTAATTAACTTATTTTTTTTTTAAAAAAAGATCTTTGCTATACGCCCTTGGGAGGCTACGGAAAGGGAAGGAGACTAGTTGAGGGAATCAGAGGTTTCCGACATAAGGAAGCTAGGCACAACCCTCAATCAGGTGTGGAGTCATTGTTCTACTCCTCTGTTTCGAACAACACCCAGCACCACAACAAAACACAGAGGTCCTTTACTGATAAGTTATAAAACCCCTTTCCTATGCTATAATTTTTCCTGTGCAACTTTGCTTTTCTTTGAACTTGTTATTTCCAGCACGTGGGTGTTACACAAGATGCCAGCTGTGGGTCTGTAGACACCGCTACGGGGAAAAAGAAAATGGGAAAGAGATGCTTACTGTTTCTCTGTGGTCTGAAATCACATGATCGGGGGGGGGGCACGTGGGCCAGAACAAGCCTGTTACCCCCAGAGTCAGGAGGGGAGCCTTCACTTCTGTGAGGAGGTGGGGCAGGGACCTTGTAGCTGGAAGACCCCAGGAAGAGGGGCTTGCGGGGAGGAAGCAGCGCCCGGCCCGAGGGAGTGCCTCTTCGCTCTTGGGCGCGCCGGCTCACCTTTGTACTGCAGGATGTCCTCAGTGTAGGCCAGCATGCTGGGAAAGGTGCTGCTGAGGAACAGGCCCAGACTGGCTGTTCCCACGAACAGGAAGACGACGTTGTAGGAGAAAACAAGAAGCACCAGGAACGTCACCACCACGCCGACCTGTCATGGCGGAGACGAAGGCGATGAGAAATTGGGGAAAAGCTGGCTGGTCACGGAGAAAGGAAAACCAGCAGTCCGTCTGCAGACTTGAAAAGTTCCTCTCCAGCCGCAGGGGCAGCGCTGTGTGACCCGTGCGCTCCCCTGTGGAATATGTGGGAACTGCACCTTCCCCAGTTGGTGTCTGCCAAGGAAACCCTGAGAATAGGAGAAAGGGGGGAGGGGAGCCCAGCCAGACATCTCGCAAACAGCCTACCGCGCATGCCTTAGAAACGCTTAGCTCCTACTCCGCTCCGACCTTACAAACAAAGCTTTGAAGCGTCGCCCGGAAGATCTCTAGACTTGGGAAGTTTTAAAAACACCTAACTCTTTATGTTAGCCGGCATGACAGAAGACTGAGGATGCCAAGGGCGAATTAGCAACTGCCAACCAACTCTGCTCCCACTCGCGTGGCCCCTCCTCAGTCGGTGGCGCACACTGGCTGTCAGCCTGCTTCTCACCTCCCTACCAGACCCTCATCCTCACCTCTGCACCGGGACACACACGTTCCCTCTCCCCTGCCCATCTTCTTCCCTAGCCAACTGTAAGCTCCTTAAAGGCAGAGACCTCATGCTATAGAACTCGGCACCCCAGCCGTTCCCCGCAGGGCCCCCCGACCCACGTGTGTACTCATTAACCAGTAAGTGGTTGTTGAGATCCAGGAGAACATCAAGAGCACAGTGACCCTTAATTTTAAAATGAGCGGAATCTGGGAAGAAGTTGCAGTGAATTCGAGTCATGGCAGCTGCAGCATCTGGGAGCTTGCTCAGGGCTGTTCAGCTGTGGTCCCAACAGGCTGCCCACGAAAAGTACCTGAAAAGCTTTAAAACAATTCAGACACCCAGGTTCCCCTCCACACTTCCCCCTGCTCCCCGAATCAGAATCTCTGGGGTAGGGGCCCAGGAATCTGTATATTCCAAAAGCACCTCCAGTGGGTCTCAGGTATGAGGGAATCACTTGCTCTAGGATAGTGTTTTCCCAAACTTGCTTGATGACACGAACCCCCTAGAGTGTTTGTTGAATACAGAGATTGCTAGCCCCCTCCCCTGGACATTCTGATTCACCAAGTCTGAGCTGGACCCAGAAATCTGATTTTCCTTTTTAAAAACGAGCACCCCGGGTGAGTTTATCGTCAGTGCCTAACTCATGTGGAGGCTTCAGACTTCCTTTTCTCACCAATCCAGAGTCATGCCCACTGTCTTCTCTCCAAGCAGCTGGCCTCGTGTGCTAGAGAGTCTGGCCACCAGCAGCCCCTGTACCCTCACTCTTCTCCGCCTCACGGACCTCAGGAGTCTTTCTGCCTGCATCACGTCACCATCACCCCAGCTCCACAGAACAGGGGCCCTCTTCTTATTAAGCTTAGCCCTTCCTTCGCCTCTGTCCTTCGACCCCGTCCCCTCTCCCCTGGCCTTCTTCATTCACTTACTCTCTGACGTGCTATCCTCACAGGCCTCCGCCTTACAGGCTTCCTGCCTTTCTCCTCTGCCTACAAACACGCTCAAACCACCTGACTCCTGTCAAACAAGACTCCCTTCACAGACATATTTGCAATTCTCACACCTCCACTTCCTTCTTACCCTCAACCTCTTTTTTTTTTTTTTGGCTTCCACTGTGCGGCTTGCGGGATCCTAGTTCCCAGGCCACCAGGGATCGAACCCACCAGGCATCAAACCCGTGCCCCCTGCAGTAGAATCACGGAGTCCTAACCACTGCACTGCCAGGGAATTCCCACCCTCAACCTCCTGAGTTTGGCTTCTACCCCCCCTCCCCCCACCTCCCATCTACACTGAACAGAAATTTCTTTCTTGAAAGTCATCAACCAGCACAAGGCCAAATCCAAGGGCCTTTCTTGGGGCTCATGATCTTTGACCTCTGTAGCCTCTACATATTTCCCAACCTTCTCTCCACTAGAAACTCAACTCAAGGAAGTACTTTCCGACAGTGGATTGGACTTCCTGGAAAGGTGGTGAGTTTCCAGTCACTCGGGGGTGTTTAGACAGACTGTGGACCCTTTGGAAGGGATATTACAGAGGTGATTCAATCCCTGGTCGGAGGTTGGGCTAGACAACCTTACAGGAATCTGTAATCTGGACCTCTTTGTCATAGATGGTGGCATGGACACACATGAGGGTAAAAGTCTTAACCCACTTCTCAGGTCCAGACCTCCTGCCTCCGGAGAAGACCAGTTCCTTGAAGGCCATCCTATATGCCAGTCTGGCTACTTAAGAATCATCTGGGAGGGCTTCCTTGGTGGTGCAGTGGTTGAGAGTCCGCCTGCCACTGCAGGGAACGTGGGTTCGTGCCCCGGTCTGGGAAGATCCCACATGCCGCTGAGCGGCTGGGCCCGTGAGCCATGGCCGCTGAGCCTGCGCGTCCGGAGCCTGTGCTCCGCAACGGGAGAGGCCACAGCAGTGAGAGGTCCGCATACCGCAAAAAAAAAAAAAAAAAAAAAGAATCATCTGGGAGAGCTGCAAGATGTAAATTCCCAGGCCCCAGCCCAGAGATGGTGATTCTGAAGGCCAAGGGATCCCTGCCCTCCACTGGCCATAGGGCTCTGACCAGCTGGGCACCAAGGTGAACAAGGGAGGATCAAGGCCAGCACCTGCTTCTCTCTACTCCTTGCAGGCTGTCAGCTGGGAGCTGTTCCAGACGCAGCACTGATCGTCTCCTACAGCCCCTTTCTTCCATGGGTGCAAAATCAGAGGCCCACAGAGGGCAAAGGACTTTTCCAAGATCGCACGGATAGGCTCCACGCCTTGGATTTCCATCCCTTCCGCACCAGCATCTCTCTCCTCTCCTCTCCTCCCTCTACTTCTACATTTCTCACCGGCTGACAGAGTCCACTTCCGAACAAATGTCCTGGGGCAGTGCCAGGGCCAGGAGTGAAGGGTTCTTCTGGGTCTCCAAAAAGTGAAAGGAGGCCACTTACCACGTTGACGAAAACCATGGTAGCTGGCTTCACTCTTGAGGAGATGGGAATGGAGATGAGCCGACCCAGAGTGATGAAGCCCCAGAAGAGGCTGGGGAGGTAACCGGCCACCTTGTGCCCCACAGACAGCGGTTTCTCTACTGCATAGCTGTACACAAAGGCCGAGTATGCCCCCTGTGGGGAGACAGGTCCTGCTGAGCACACCTGCAGCGCACCCCCGCCGAGGAGGCCTAGCTGGGGCAGGTGTGGTGTGGGCTGGCAGGGACTGGTCCTGCTGCTAGAGGCTTAGGGGTGGGCTTGGAGCTGAGACCATGCGGCACACACAGGCCTGAGCTGAGAGTGGAACCCGGGCACCACAGCTTACGGACGGTGCCTGCAGGAGCTAGGGGATCCGGGAAGGTGTCTCTGGGTCCCCACGGGAGTCCCGAAGGGTCTGGTCATGCAGGCGCTGCTCCCCCCTTCAACCAGAGCAGAGTTCCACTACACGCCTTATTTATGAGGATTCCACAGAAGGTTTTTTGTTGAAGAAAGGGTGCTGCAGCTGAAAAAAAGGTGTGTATAGGCATCTCATTTTACGGATGAGAGGGCAGAGGGAAGTGAATGGCCCAAGGTCACACTGAGAGTTGGAAGTCAACCAGTACCGCGTCACGAGTACTTTCCACCAGGTCATCTAGGTTTTTAGGGCCTTTTCTTTGGAGAGTCCCTCATATGGCAACCAGTTAATCAATCAGCCATTCAAAACTGTCCTAATCGTTAGAGATTTCTGGAGAAAGGCACTAAACAGAGTAACAGAGGTCACTAGTGGCCTGAATAGCCGGGCCCAGATCCCACCTGTAGTTTGTTTACCACGTGGCTTGAGAAGCCCAGGCTTCGAATGTATTCCAGGAAGCAGAGTGCCCTAGAGTTTATATGGCATGACCTCTACCTGGGGGAAGAGGGCACTGCCCCTTTAAAAAATGTGGGGAGCCTACACTCAGTAACAAACCAGAGGCCCCTATCCACAGAGTTCATGAAAATAAAAACAACTGAATGAGACAGGAGACCACAGTTCCAAGGGGCTGTATTCAATTCTGGAGAGACTCTCCCCTGGGACTTGTGCTTGGTTTAAATTTTTGGGCCCACTGTAGTACAGGTGAGGTCTCTAGGAAACCTTGACGTTCCTCCTTTCCCTTACCATCCCCAGACTTGAGGCTCAGGGGGCGCAAGGGGGTGCCCAATAAGGGACACCGTCTGAGGGCAGGCTCACCGTCAAGCCGTCGGTCATGAACAGGACCAGGGCGGCTGTGATGTGGATGGCGAAGAAAGAAGAAGGGACTCCTTTGAAGTTCTTCCTCTGGCAGCAGCGGAACAGGTCCTCGTGCCCTGGATGACATACGAGAAGAGCAGGGACAGGTCTCAGCTCCTGCTCCCTTCCTCTGCGCACCCAGGGACGGTGGCCGGCGGTCAGGAGAGCCCTGGCAGAGGGGAGACCACTTACTGCCTCCCACCTTCTCCAGCTTCCAACTGTCTATTAGGAACAGCCCCTGTCCATCTCACAGTGCTGTTGGAAGCAAGGCTCAGAGAGGTCAGGTAACTCGCCCAGGGTCACACAGGAGGGGTTAGGTAGAATGCAGGCTGGAGCCAGAAGTCTGCCTTCCTCATCCTCTTGGCCAGTTTGTTCCATCTCCTGCCTCCCGAGACCAGCAGTGCCAAGGGTTCTTCCCCAACCATTCTCACCTGTGATCTACATTCTCCCTCTGGGTGGGAGGGCTTACCAGGGAAGCCTCGGTATGGGGCCATGAGCCTGAGAGTTCATGAGAGCCCCCACCTGGGTGAAACTTAGGGGGCAGCGAGGAAGTGTCTTCCTTCTCAGGAGGCTGCGTCTCCAGGGTAAGCTCATCCGCAGACAGGAGTAGGGGCCTCCTCTGAGGGCAGCAGGTCAGCAGCCGCTCTCTGGACAGCAGATACAGCACAGCCATGGGCACCGGGAGCTGGGGGTGGGCAGAGGGTCAGGAGAGCCCTGTTCCCGTTAGGGTCCCCGTTTCCCCTGCCTCGCCTGCCACATACACCTCCACGTGGCTGTGTGGCAAACGTCTGCACAGTCCTGGGAGAAGACAGCTCTTTTCCCAGGGTGCCCACCTGGGAAATGCAGCCAGGGGCAATTACACCTGGGCAGGCTTGGTGAGATTGCTGCCCGACTTTAACCACAGCCATTTCCCTGAAAAGACAGGTACTTGTCACATGCAAAGCTTGGACTCACACCGGGCCTCTGCTGGCACAGGAGGTGCTAAACTCCTTTCTAACACCCTTGTCCTGAGCAGGGCTGGAGCAGGGCCCCTCACACTCATTCATGCTGGTAGAGCATGTGATGCTTTACAAAGAAGTCTGGCTTTTGTTCCTCACAGTTCTGTAAAACGTGCTGGGGGGGAATCATTAACCCCATTTTCCAGGTGGGGCAACTGAGGCTCAAAGTTATTACTTAGTCAAAACTGTTACAACTGGAAGAGACCTGAGAGCATTAGTGCCGGTCACACAGCTGACTTGAGGCAGCGCTAGACTGGCGCCCGGGCAACCTGATTCTGACCAGTGCCATCTCCATGTCAGGGGCTGTTCTGGGTGATGTTATACCTTAGGGAGGTACAGAGGCTATCCTTAGGGAAAACAGAGACAGGGACTCCTTTGGATTGAAAAATGCATGCTGTGAGCAACACACGCGCAGAGCCCAGTGTCATGTTCACTGGTGTTTATGTTAAGCCGCTTCAGTTTTATGAACTCCCCAGAGTAATGGGAAATGTCTCCTATTCCTGAGGTTGCATGGAGAAGCCTTCACCACCTCCCTCAGGTGCCTTGCCTGTGTCTAACCACCCTCGCTGCCAGGGAGCTCTTCATCAAGTCTAACCTCTGCCCTTCCTGCTGCAACTTCATCCCGGCTCCTTTTGCTTCAGAAAGAGAGGAAGCCCAGGGAACTGCGGAAGTGTCCCAGGGGCTAATGGGCTCCTCTGGGCTCGCAGGCGAAGCTGGCCTGGTAGACGGACATCAAGGGGCTGCCAGCCCCTGCCTAGTGCTGCCCTGGGGAAGCCTCCCCATCGCCCGGAGGAAGGCTGGCCCGCATAGACATTTTCCCAAGTCACCTGAATGCCACCCCTGCGCTGACACCTCCCTGTGGGCACCTTGGGAGCCTCCCTCCACTTATAAATAAGTCAGACACACCCCAGCAGCATTAGAGCCATAAATCTGGTCTGAATGGACAGGACAGCCCCTGCCCTCAGGAGTCCTGGGTCTGATGAGGGAGGTGAAGCCCTCCCTCCAGTCTGATGGGAGAAACAGGAAACCCACACGAAGAGGCCTGTGGTAGCAGAATGCCTGGGGGAAGGCCAAGGGGAAACAGCTGTAAAAGAGGTGTGCTCACGCAGGTTGGGCTCTCCAGGGAGGTGGGTGGTGGGAAGGACTTCACAGAGGATTGGCTGACGTTGCTGGCAGGAACACACCAGATCTTTATAAGAAGCCCATTCAGGGAAGGTGGGCTCTACCTTAAAAGTCAGAGAATGCCAGGTGGGCTGGCCTGTGTGAATGTGTTTGCCCACATGCATGCACAGCCCATTCTCTTCTGGGGTGGGCTGTTTATCTTCAGACACAAACCAATGGAAAAAGTCCGGAAATCCTGCAGCAAACAAAGTGCCTCCAGTCTGCACCTCATGGGGCAAGAGAAAACAGACCTCACGCTTAAGCTGCCTGGACCTTCCGGCTTCCTGGTCCCAGAGTCTCAGCCTTGACATTGTACAGACAGTGCTCTTTGCCTTCGTAGGTCCCCTGTGGAGGGCACAGGCCCAAAGCCGCATTGTTTCCAAAACAATGATGGGCATGGGCAGAAAGGAAAAGGAGCAGAGGGAGAGGGGTATGTCTTTCAGAGCCCCCAGTGAAGAATCTCGTACAGGGAAAGTTACAAAAGAGAAGGGAAAATGAGCAGTGACTATAGGGCAGCTGTTAGGGGCTTGTGCTGGGGGTCAGGGTTCCAGCCTGGCCAAGCCTCTTACTAGCCCCTCATCAGGCCCTTGAGCCAGTGATGGTATGACACCCCTGCCCTGCTGTTTAAGTGGGACTGAGTGCCCTCAAAGGCCTCTTTCGATGCTACGTGTATAGCATCACTCTGAGGCCCAGACTGCCTGCCTCAGGAGGGGTAGGTAACAAGTCTGCCTAGAGCAAAGACAGACTCCAAGTTGGGGTGACAAACCATGTGGCACCTCCATCCCATAGCCAGGTGGATGGCCACCTGGAATACTCCTCACCCCAGTGCGCGCTGCTGGTGTTCACGACCATTCTTCCCAAGCTGGGGAGGAGCCCAGCCGGGCTAACTTGGGCCGCAGGGCACCAGAGGAGGTTTCCAGCCAGAGACCAGAGTCAGTCCTGACTTAGCAGGGGAGGATGAGAGCTGGGGTGCAGAGGGCCTTGGTATCTGACCCAGACACAGTGACGTGGTCCCCCTGTTCTGCTCCCACCAGGGCAGCCTTGGCAGGCAGGGTCCCTTGGAGGTCATCTTGTCTATCCTCCAGCCTCCACAGGGGGCCACCTCACAGCAGGCACAGAAGAATCCCACCAGTGACTGAGGACCCTGGAGAAGAGCCTGGTATGTCCTGCAGTGCTGTGTCCCAGGGTCTACATCATCTGGCCTTGGAGGAAAAGAGCTGGTTCCCCAGGGAACCTCTGATGACTTGGAAGTTGACCCTGATCTCATTGCACTAAACCTGCTCACTGTTTCATCTCCCTTGAGAATCACAATCCCAGGATGTCACAACGGAAGGACATTAGAGGTGACCTCCTGCAACCCCCTGTGTTCAGATGAATCCCCGGGGGTCAGTTCTCCCCTCTTCTTGCCTTCCTGAAGGCATATCTCAGCCCTAGTACGCTTCTCAGAAACAGAAGAATCTGTACTGGGAGCTGGTATGGACTGGTATGGGTGACTGTCCACTAGTCCCCACCCAGCCCTGCCCCAGTGGCACTCACATTGATCAGGGCCATGATCCAGAAGGCGTAGGACACGCGGGCCCCTGCCCCGTCCTGTGGGGTCAGCGTCTGGTTGGACCAAGGCTGGGCCCCAGTATGGTGGTGGGCCAGGACCCTGGAGGCATGGAGCAGGTGGCTGCCGGAGGTGGCGTTGGCTGTTCTATTGGTAGGCAAGCAGTTGGCCTCAGACAGAAAGGGGTCAGCGATAAGGGGGCTCAGCAGTGCACCAAAGCCCACAAAGAAATGGAGAACCTGGGAAGGGAAGAGAATCGGGGTGGGTGGAGGCATGGCTCAGGCTTTGCCTGCCCCCCACCTTGTGTCCCATCTGGGGAGCCCCTGCCTGGGAGCAGTAGGGTGGGAGGCAAGAGAGGTGAGGAATGAAGCTCCTGTCACCACCTTCCTGCCTGGGATAACTTGGTGACAGTGGCCAACCCCTCCCTCTCTCTTCTTTCCCAAAGCTTAACCACCAGCTGGGGGCTGTTCCCAAGCTAGCATCCACCAGTTAACACCCTAAAGGGAAAGGGGCTTAATAAAGGGAAGGGCTGGACTGGAATCCTGGGTAACCGGGAGAAGGAAGGAAGAAGAAACACAGGGAGAGGAGGAGATGAGAGAAAACGCCAAGTCCTTCCCATCACGCCCTTTCCAACTTACAAAGAACCTTTTCTCATTAGCACTTAGATTCCTCTGACCACCTGCAGGCCAGGATCATCACTCCATTTTAGAGATGAAGAGACCTGAGTCCAGAGATAACGGCCCAGTATGGTCCAGCTGGAAACGGTCACATTGAACTCGACCCTGCTACTCTTTCTGGGTCACTGTCCTGGTCTCGGGGAGGAGATGCCTGGCCCGGGGGAGAGGGCTGAGGGAGCTCCCCTGTGCCCTGCCCGCCCCCAGCCCCACGCCTGCTGGGGGCTCACCTGGAGGAAGACCGCCGAGTCCTTCTGGTAGATCCTCACCAGCTGCATGTTGGCCACGGTGTCGATGCAGCCCATGGCCAGGCCCGCGAGCGCCATGACTGAGGCCAGCACCTTCACGTCTCGGCAGAAGGGGATGGCGGCAAACACCAGGGAGATGGCCAGAGAAGAGGTGAAGAGGGCCCATAACGACTGGGCCAGGCTGCAGTAGCGGAGGGTGTAGTCAGTGGAGGGGGGCCGGAGCCCTTCGAAGGAAGACCCCCCCCACCCTGTCCTCCGCTCACTGGGTGGCGCCCGGGGAAGCCGAGACGCTTCCCCCCGCCTCTGGTCCAAGGGCAAAGGGAGCTGTGGCAGAAGCTTTGTCACTTGTTAGCTATGGGTCGTGGGCAAGATGTCTTGAGTCTGCCCAGATAACAATCCCTACCACACGGGGTACCTGTGAGAACTACGTAATGGACACTTCACAAAGTGTAACTGCTAATTTTGGACTTAGAAGTGAATTTGTATCATTTACTTAAACTTTAGATTGTTTACTTATAAACAATCATATGCAAAGACATATCCATCTCTCTCACGGAAGGTGTGAGGGGAATGGCTTTGAGCGCCTCCAGGGAGCCGTGCCACACGCGTGAGCCTGGAGGGGGGCCGGGGAAAGCTGCTGAGCCGGGCTGCACTGCCCTCCCCACACAGGAACGGAACACGCCAAGGCCCTCTGCAGGCACCAGGCCTGAGCTGCCTGAACCAAAGCCCACAGCCGAGGTATTTGGGGAAATTGGTGACCCCTCTATGGGCAGAGCTGTTGGACTCTGTGCCTGGCAAGTGTCCAGAAGGGAGGCCCCACTGAGAGGTGTCCGAGTGGTGACCTTCCCCAGAGGAGCCCACAGCAGCAGGCTGAGGGAGTGAATGGATGAGTGAACACATGGGTGGAGGCCTAAGGCTCTGTCCGGTCTCTCGGGTACATTCCGCCCAGTAAGCAGACTCTCGGAGAAAGGAAGGAAGCCTCGTATTTTCTGGGGCCAGTCTGAAAGGCTAACGTGGGGGGAAGGAGAGTGGGCAGCAAGCAGCTTCTGGAAGGGAGAGGTTGTAGAGGAAAGTGTCTCAGATTATGAGAAGGTAGAGAGCCCCAGGTGCCTCCGTCTGGCTGCCGGACCTGGAGCTGTGGAGGTGGGAGTGTTGGTATTTCTGTGACAAGAAGACCTGAGTTTCCAGCTCACCGAGGAAAAGGGAGAGGCCCCAAGAGACCCCCCAGACTGTCTTTTCCCAGAGGTTCTTGCCTCTGACCCTGTTGGCTCTCAGCTCTTCATCTCGCCCCATCTTTGATGAAATCCTTTATCAGAAGGGCTCTGCTGGTAGCAGCAGTTCTTTATTTTCTCATTTTCTTGTTTCCAGGCTGATCTGCTGATTGGAGATTACCAACCAGGACCCCTGTCTGTTCCCAGCTCAGAGCTGTGTGTGAGGGGGCAGGGGAGACTCACTTCACCCCGGCCACTGGAAGGAAAACAAGAGGCTCGTGTTGTGGAGAGGGCTGTTCAGGCCCCTCCCAGCACCCCCTTCCCGCTCCCCAAGCATCCCTGCTCTGCTGGCTTCCAGCACCGACAGCCTGGGCTGCTCACCGAGCTTCATGCGTTTCTGCTTCCTGCTACCTGGTGGCCTGTCTCATTGGTACTGGCACAGAGGCGATGCCCACACCTCTGCAGGCTGCTACAATCGACAGGCCTCTCAGAATAGCTCTCTTTCCCCTTCCTTTCCCTGCACAAGATCGACTAGGCAGCCTCCTAGGTGGCCTGACTTCAGGGATAGAAAGAGGGTCCCCATCTCCCCCTCAAGTGTTCCCCCCACTGAGCTGCTACATGGGCCTGACACTGCCACAACCTCACTCACCACTTTGCGGTAAAGCACCGACACCCCAGGTACAAAAATGCTCTCTTGAAGAATTAATACATTATCATTATTGCCCTGAAAAACCTGGATGATAGTGGTTAACCAGTCCTGTAGCACAGTCCTGAGGGCACGGGACCTGGGATCAGTGAACTGAGATAGGCAAGAGCTGTGGGAAGGTGTGGGAAAAGAAAGGAGAACTAACATTACAGGGTACATGAAAACAACGAATACTTGTTTACAGGGTCCAAGACATTTGGTGTACGTGACAACGCTGTGAGGTAGACCTTGCAATTGTGCCTCGTGTGACCCACGAGTAAACTGAGGCTGAGAAGGGCTAAGAAAGTAGCAGACAGATCCTTGACCCAAACCCAGGGCTTCTGACTTGCTGTTCCCTGTGCCATGCTGCTTTCCCATGGAGTGTGCACGTGCGTGTGTGTGTAAAAAGGCTGATGCTGGGCCACGGACCCAGCCGAGCTGGAGAGGGGAGCAGCCAGGGAGCATGAGGCCAGATTCTTCAGAGCCTTGGTCCTAGGAAGCAATGGCAAACAGCTGTAGCCACTAGAACATGAGTCCCCCGGTGGTCCCTCTGCTGGTGTTATGGGAACTCCAACTGCTTCCGGATAACTGCTGGCTCTGTCGCAAGCTTCCCAAGGCATCTGCTGTATCCTGTTCATTGTGGGACCCCACGTCTGGACTGTGTTTGGCCCTGAGGTGTTTGACCCAGGGTTTCTGGATGTTGCTAGTGAAATGGGAATGCTTGAGAAAGGCCTGTCTCATCACCCCACACAGCATGGCCTGGAGAAAGGGACTAGAGGCTGTTCGGAGGCTGATGTGGGATAGTATGGGGGTGACAGAGAGAGAGAGCCAGAGACAGAGACAGAGGTAACGAGATAAAGAATCTAGTGGGCCAAGTTGCCAGGAAGGTGCTGACTGGAACAGCAGGAGGCTCAGGAGACAGGGATGGGGTTTGGGAAGGGCTGGTGGCCAGTGGGCAGCCCTGTCCAGGCCTCTCCTCTCTCCAATTGATACCCTCTCACCTTGTTATTCCAGAGAAGGACACTCGGTGCCCAAAGGGGGCTCTTTCATTCCCAGGCCCAGTGACAGGCAGGAGGGAGGGATAAAAAGAGAACAGGAGGAAAGGAGAGGCTGGAGGGAGGCTGGCTTGGGAAGTCCCCTCCCTGTGACTCCTGCCAACCCCAGGGCCATGGTTTGACCTTGCAGCCTGCCAGCTGCGTTCCTGGGGTATCGGGCGGGGTGAGAAGGTTGTGGGGGCAGGGGAGATGGAGACCTGTTCCCAGTAAATGGGGACAGCCACACCACAACGAACCCTGGGTTTGGATCCCAGGCTGCCCACCCTCCCCAGTTGTTTCAGTAGGGCTGTGCCTGGTCATTCCAAAAATCAGTCTGAACAAGTTTCTTTAGAATGGTATGTTGTTGCCAAGAAAAAAGGAGTCCTAGACACATCTCAGAGCCAGACTGAAATACACTAATTGTCTTGGTCACTTAATGGTTTGGTCAATGGCCCCTTCCAGGAAAGTGGGTAATTGAAAATTATAGAATAATAATGTTATCGCAGCTTTGGCAGCACGGATGTGGTGGGATTTGTAACCTGAAGACTGGTCCTAGGCCCACCTCTGCCACTTCCCAGCGGGCGGCTCACGGCAAGCCACTTACACTTAGCCTTTCTGAGCCTCAGGTGCTCTGCTATTAAATCAGGGATATGAAGCAGTGCCTGGAGAGGCTGCCTGCAGAGGGAGCAAGATGTTACAATCGGTCCTCCTGTGCTCACTCACTGGAAGCTTACCCCCTCCCTGCAGGCCCTGGGCTGCCCCAAAGAGCATCATCAGGCCCAGAGAAGTAGGCTCGCTGGGCAGAAAGGGTCAGAGAACTGGAGCCAGCTCCTGCCCGACGCCCCCGCCCCGCCCACTCCTGATGCCGGGCCCTCTGACTGCCAGAGTGGTATCGAGGACCAAAGAGTCCTACCCCCCATTTTACAGATCAGGAAGCCGGCCCAGACAGGGAAGAGAGCGAGTAATGCTGAGTGGGGACCCAGTTTCTGACTCCCAATCCAGGAAAAGGCCAGCGCGGTGTCGTGGAACGTCCCTCCCCTGGCCCTGGGTTCTGACGTTAATTCAGGCCAATGACAGGAAGGGCCCCACTCCCCCAAGACAGTCTAGGGAACCCTTCCTCAGGAAGCCTGAGAAACGTCCAGGTTACTTTTTTTTTTTTTCATCTTTATTGGAGTATAATTGCTTTACAGTGGTGTGTTAGTTATTAGTAACGGCTCCACACGGAAGGTGCAAACGGGCAAGGGAGAGCAGGGAGCCAGGTGCCTGCCCCGCCAGCTGGCTGTGTGACCTTGAGCACACTGCGGACCTGTCAGCCCCGGTGCTCTGCCTTACCCAGAGGGCACACGTGATCACCTTGTCCTGCCATGGGTGCCTGCTCTGGCCTTCCTGGTTCTGTGATAACTGGAGGGGCTGCTAGGCTCCAAAGCAGGGGAAGGGCTTGAGCAAAACAGTAAGATGTCAGCCAGCTGTCCAGCCCTCCGCTGCCCAGGGGTGGGGAAGAATGCTGCTGAGGGCCAGCCCCATGCCACCGGGGTGAGCGACCCCAGGGCGGCACTCACATGCTCCTCACATTTTTACCTCAGGGGATTCCCCCTGTCCACCCTGGATAATCTCCTTCCCTGAAGGACCAGGGAAAGGGGCAGAATGCAGAACCAGGAGGGGTCAGAGGCATCCCCAGCTCCCCTCCACCCCAAAAGGGCCCGGCAGTCTCCCAAGAGAGGAGCGGGGCCCGGGACAGGAACCAGGGGACAGGACACCCGCTGGGAGTGAGGGCAGGCTGGAGACTGCAGCGCAAGCCAGGGCGAGAGGGAAGGGGTGACAGACTGAGGGAGGGGCAGGCGGAAAGGTCCCCCTCTAACTGGGTCCCCCCACACTGACACCCCAGTGTCAGTTTGACACCCTTTGTTAAGGCTGGGGGGACCCAGAAGGAGGAGCAAGGAAGCCTGTCTTTGGGGGGATCCCTGTTAGACTCAGATCAGGGGAGCACCCTCGCATGACGATGTTCCCTGGCTCAATGGGTGCTGGACCTGCAGGGAGTGCTCCTCACACACTGGTTAAACTTGCAGTTCCAGTGTCTGCCTGGAACACCTCTCCCCACGTTCTTTGCTTGCATGACTCTCTCCTGTCATTCAGGTGTCAGCTCAGAGAGGCCTTCCCTGACCACTGAGCTAAAGTAACCCCCAACTCTGTAACTCTCCATCCTTACCCCGCCTTATTTCCTTCATTTCACTAAAATGATCCTCCAGAATGTAGGCTCCATTAGAGTAGGGACCTGTGTCATATTCACCCCAAAAACAGGGTCTGGCTCCAGAGATAATTGTTAAATGAGTGAATTAAAGGGTGGGATGAGTTTTTTTAATTAAAAAAAATGAAATAGAATTTATATACCATAAAATTAATCTATTCAAAGTGTACAACTCAATGGGTTTTTTTAGTATATTCAGAGTTATGAACTCATCACCACAATCTAAATTTAGAGCATTTACATCACCCCCAAAAGAAATCCCTTCCCCATTAGCAGTCACTCCCCATTCCTCTCTGCACCCCACTCTCAGCCCTAGGAAACTACTCATCTACTTTCTACCTCTATAGATTTTCCTACTCTGACCTTTCACATAAATGACACCATAACAGTATGTGGTCTTTTGTGAATGGCTTCTTTCACTTAGCATAACATTGTCAAGGTTTACCCATGTTATAGCATGAGTCAGTACTTCATTCGTTTTTATGGCTGAATAATATTCCATTGTGTGGAGAGACCACATTTTGTTTGTCCATCCATCCGTTGATGAACATTTGGTTTGTTTCCACTTTTTGGCTATTATGAATAATGCTGCTATGAACATTTATGTATAAGGTTTTTTTGTTTGTTTTTTGTTTTTGCGGTACGCGGGCCTCTCACTGCTATGGCGTCTCCCGTTGCGGAGCACAGGCTCCGGACGCGCAGGCTCAGCGGCCATGGCTCACGGGTCCAGCCACTCCGCGGCATGTGGGATCTTCCCGGACCAGGGCACGAACCCGTGTCCCCTGCATCGGCAGGCGGACTCTCAACCACTGCGCCACCAGGGAAGCCCCTGTATAAGTTTTTGTGTGGACATGTTTTCAGTTCTTTGAGGAATATACCTAGGAGTGAAATTGCTGGGTCAGATGCTACCTCCCATGAAGAAATGGATTTTTAAGCAAGAACCATGTCTGGTGTCAGACCCCTAGGAGACCTTCAGCCCACGTTTGCTACATGCTGAAAGGTGGACAAGCTGCTGGAGGGAGAGGCAGAGGCTTTCTAGATGGGAGACTAACCAGGGTCTGGCTCAGAGAAGGGAACTGGCTTTTGTATTGTGATCCCAGAACCACAGGGGGCCAGCATCCTGGGGAAGTAGGTCAGATAGTGGCCTGGGGAACACTGCATGGAGATTGGGTTTCATGCAGTGGGCAGGAGAGAGTCAGAGGTGGGCATTGGGAAGGCAGGGCTGCAGGAAATTGAGAAAAAAAGAAAGGTAGAGAAAGACATAGTTAATATAGCAAAGAGAATAACTCAAGCCTTCCTTTAAGAGCATGTGTGCAGAGGAGAGGCCCAGGTGAGGCTGGGAAAAGGTTGGGGAAACTCTGAAAGCCATTTATCTGCCCTGATGCCTTTGAGATAAAGGGGTTTCCCAACCTGCCCAGGGTGGTTAAACAGGTCCCCATGAAACCAGGAACAAAACCCTAAACTTTTGTCTAAATACCCCTCCTCTTTCCTATCTGACAAAGCACATATCTATACACCCTGCCAACCAGGTGGCTTTGGGTTTGTCTCTTCTCTGAAAGGCTTCCTGCTCTCGATAAGCAAGGTTTTTCTAAGGAAGGTCTAGTCCACGTTTTTCTGGCCCTAATTGCACCCTTCTCCCTCTTGGCCTGCATGTGGTGGCCTCCTTCAAGATCTCTGTCAATGTCAGAAGAGAGAGAGAGCTGGTCCCATCCTGAGTGGAGGGCTCCCGCCCTCCTCTGCGCCCACTCTAACATCAAGGCTCTCTACACCCAGTCCCTCTAATGCACGTCCCTTTGCAGGCATCCAGAAACTCTGCTCAGCCCTGGAACTCAGTCTGGGCCAAGGAGTAGGCAGGACTTGAAAGAGTGCTCCCCTGGCTCTCCTCTGCCTGGTGCGTGTCATCCTGCAATTCTCCCCACTCCCGCGCGACAGCTGGCCCTCCCGTCCCAATTTGTTAAACCAACCCTCCTCCCGCAGTACCAGACTAGCTGCACCAGCAGTAATCACGTAAGCTGAAAGCACTAGCAGTGGTATTAGCATTTTAACTTGTGGTGAAGCCCCAAGGAATCAAGCTGTAGAGGCTGGTTTCAGGGCTGGTGGAGGTTCTGTTTGCTTTGGGGGATGGAGGATTGCGATAGGCTGTCCAGCCCTAGCTGGGTGACGACTCCTGTCTACACACAGGCCACCCCTGTGATGTCCCTCTATTTCCACTGAAGTCTACTTTGCTCTTAACCAAGGGAAGAGGTTCTTTAAGACATTTTGTCTTTCGGTGGGAGGACTGAGGTTCAGAATTGAAACCTGAACCACTGATGGGACTACTCCCCCTACTCCACCCTACCCCCACCCCTCAGATCCCAGCCGGAAGCCCCAGAGGCCCATAGTTTCCTTCCCAGGAGTGTCAGCTCAGGAATACCCAGCCCACGAGTACACACAGGGATACTCATGCCATGCCTCTGCCTGGTGAGTATGGGTTATAACTTGTACCCTTCAGAGCTGAAGCTGACTACTATGAAAAAGCAAGAGGGATTTCCAAAGTATCTTGTTCTAGACACAAATGTGCGGGTTCATATCCTCACTAGCTTATTAGCTGTGTGACCTGGGGCAAGTTTCTCAACCTCCTTGTGCTTCAGCTTCCTTATGCACAAAATGGAGACAATAGCACTACTCTGCAGGGTCGTTGTGAAGGTTAAATGAATTGATACAAGTGAGGTACTAAGTAAGCAGTGCCTGGCATCGCCTAAACACTCAATAAAGCTAGTTATTATTGCTACCGTGATCATTCTTTTCTGTGAGCCAGTTTCCTGAGGCAAGACCCTCTCCACTGCCTGTTCAGAGCCCCTCGTTGAGTAAGGAGCCCTGAGGGAGGCACAAAGCAAGCAAGGAAGAGCTGGCCCAGCTTGCTGTGTATCTCTGCTGTTTTCACAAAGCCTGGCGTGCCAACCTGCCATTTAGAATGATCCTCATTCCCTTTCCTGTTCTTTGCACTACACAGGCTCCTAAAAAGTTCCAGGTAAGGGAGCTTTTGTAAGTCAAAATACTTGAAAACAAAACCAGAAAAATACCCTGACTGATTTCTAATTAAACCTCTAGGCAGAATTAGAAAGGATCTGGAGCTTTTTCTTAAGATTTTCGGAGTCCCCTATGCATGCAATCCTGTACAAAACCCACAGAAACACTACTGTACACAAGGAGACTTGCGTCTCAAGAGGACACTTGGGTCTACACGAGGATTTTGGTAGTGGGGATAATCACTCCCTAATTGATGCTTTGTCAGCTGGGTCGCTTAATGTGGGGTCCATATGTATAGACACCTATGCTCCTCTCCATCAGCTCCAGAAGTGAGGTGGAGGGGGAAACCCACCTCACAGATACCTCTAGCAGTGAGCCAAAGGGCAGAGCCCTTGGTGCAGAATGGCTCCCCAGAGGCTTCAACTGTGGTTTTGTTCCCAGGCGCCTGCTCGCTTGAGTCCATGCAGTCCAGGAAACCACCCAGCCAGAAGCCAGGATTAGGGAAACCTCCAGCAGCCTCTGACTTGCAAGTCATCTAGCCCCTGCTTTGGGTCTGCTCTCCCAGTTGCACTAGGAGAGTGAATCCTACTGCCTTTCCAAAGGGCTCCGTGGAGGTGGCCCTGTCGAATTTGAGGCGGGAGATTGAGGCTCTGCAATGGTATCCCAAGGGGCATCTCTGGGGGTCGTGCCAGGCAGAGGCCAGGGAGGAGTAACATGGGGTGGGGGAAAGCGGAGGGGGATCCTGGCACCAGAGCTGGAGTGTCACCTCACTAAGCTATGGGTGAGTCACCCTGTGCCTCCCCTACATGAACCCAAGTGCTAAGGTCCTGTTTGTCTCAGAGGCAGAAGGGTGCCACCTCCAAGGGCCCATGCAGGAACCCTGGCTCCCTCAGGAGCAGGACCACACAGGACCCACCTGCCCCGTGGCCGCCCAGGGGAAGGGACACCCTGTGTCAGCTGATCTGGAGCTGAGGATCTGAGTGGAGCACACCCCAGGGCACTCTGTCCAGCCGCAGCCAGCTCTGGCACTGGGCACGGCCCCTGAGGTGACACTCCCTCTCCTTCCACCTCACTTCCAATTCCGTCGCCCACCCCCGGCAGCAGGGGCTGCAGACAAACCTCAGGTCTGCGGTGCAAGAGGGCGACCCTCCCACCTCTGCAAACTGCCTCACCCCTCTCCCTCGGGGTGTGGGCGGGAGAAGAGGGGTGAGAGCTGAGTCTATGCCCTCACAGGGGCCAGCGAAGGCGAATAAACAATCCAGAAGTCACCTTCAGTCTCCAGAGAGAGTTTTGCGGGGAGAGCTGGGGTGGGGGAGGGAGGCAGCCCTCCAGCTAAGGCTGCGCATGGCTAGCGTAGCGGGGAGGGGTGGTCGCTGCCTTCCAGAAGGCAGGGACAACCAGCGGCCCGAGCCCCGCGGGGGCAGAGACGAGCGTGGCGGGAAGGGTCGGAAGGGTCGGGGGGCTGCGGCCCTCGGGCGCGCGGACCGGGCACTCACGTCCTCTTGAAGACGCCCCCGAGGGCGCTGCCCAGCAGGAGGCAGAGCTGCTGCGAGAAGAAGACCCAGGAGATCTGGGGCAGCGAGCTGTGCGTCTGGCAGCGCAGGTCCAGCAGCGTGGGCCCCAGGAAGGCGATGCACAGGCCGAAGCTGAAGAAGACGCTCCAGTAGGTGAGCGTGGGCTGCAGGTTGCGGCGGAGCAGCCCTGACACGCGGACGTCGCAGCCCATGGTCCCGGCTGGCGGCTGCCGGTCAGGGCGCGCGCGGTGCCGAGTGCCGCTTCGCCCGCGGGAGAGCCAGCAGGGTTGGGGAGGCCAGGGCCGGGGGAGGGGCGGGAGGGGCGGGGAGGGGCCGCCCGGCGAGGGGCCCCGCCCTCGGGCCCAGGGAGCACCGGGGGCGCCTGGGCCGCCCGTGGGCACCGCGTCCGGGCCAGCGCCTTCCTCGTGCGGTGCCAGGCGCCGGCCTCCCCTCCTTCCTGAACTCACGTTTCCACCCTCCCCCGGCCTCGGGAGACCAACCGAGAGCCGCTCTTCACCGCCACCCCCGCTCCCACCCAGCTCCGCGTCTCTCCAGCCTTTTTATCCAGCCCCCCAGGGTTGGAGGGCCTGGACGCCCATTTTAGAGCTGGGCAAACTGAGAGCCTGAGACGTCCTGTAAGTACACCGAGAGGCTGGGCAGCAGGATCTTCCAGCGCTTCTCCTTCGGGGCAGCTGCAAACCCTCCCCAGACACCGATCTGGCCTGTGCTTTGGCGGTAAAGGAAACACCGAGCCCTCCCCCCTTAAACCTAGGGGCTTCACTGATGGACTTCGGGGTCTGACAGCATCCCATCTTACCCTGGAATAGAAGGCAAAATTTCATACATACGTTTTTTTCTTGGTAGGGTATTCATGGCTTTCACCGGAAAGGTACTCACTCTTAGCTCCACAGAAGGGCCTGAGAGCCGGTCTTCACCTGCCCCATCGCATTGGCGCCCTGCACAGGTGCGGGATGGAGGAAGATGTAGACGTTCTTCCAGACTCCATCTCTCTCCCTTCTTCCTAGTTGGGGGAGGGGTGAGGAGAGGGCGGGAAGAGCAGGGCAGTGACTTGAAGGAATTCTGAAATAACCCTCTAGGAAAAGAAAAAAAAAAGAGTTCTGAAGAAAATTGCTTTTTTTTGTTTGTTTGTTTTTTTGTTGCTGGAAAAAGCTGGATGGAGGGTGGAGTGGGAGGGTGCTATATTCCAGACTGGGAGTCCTTCCAGGATCCTGCAGCTGACACAGGCTGTTTCTCCCCCCAAATGGCCACGGGGCTGTTGGGTCCCGTGTAGTCCTGCTCATGAGGCTGCCAGACACCTTTCCTGTGCTGACACCTGGAAGCAGAGCAGAAAGGTCCTTCAGGGTCACTCTGCCCAAGTGTCCTAGTAGTAGCAGGAGCCATGACATCATGACCACTTGCCCACCAAGGGGACCAGGGCTGAAAGGGCTGAGGAGATAGGTAGGTGGGTGTCCCCATGACAGCTTGGCATGTGGTGGGGCAACCAGCTTCTCTTGCAGGTACCCTCCCCCCTCACAGTGGCACCCTAGCATCTGCTCCATTCCCCTAGGTTGTGAACACCAGGGAGGAGAGCCCCAGGGTCCCTCTGGCTCAGTTGGTCTATAGGTGACGACAGTTACTCATTCAGTGGTGATAATGATGGGCCTGCACAGTACTTGCAATTAAGTAAAAAGTTATCCTCTGGGGGGAGAAAGCAAAACTAAGTAATAACTACAAATGTTTGAGTCCTCTCTGCCACTCAAAGAATTCCAGAACCATAGAAGGTTCAGAGTTGGAAGGAGCCATCTCCAGTTCAGTCCTGTATCCCCACCCCATCATTGCTGATAAATGCTTGTCAGTATTGTTCTTGACTGATACCTCTTACTGATGGGGACCTTACTTATCATTTCCTGGGGGGCTGCCTCCAATGTGGTTCAGCTCTGGTTGTAGGAAAGGTTTTATGTGGAACTGAAATGCTTCTCCCTGTGGCTCCCCACTGCCACCCACAGGACAAGACTATTGCTTTGTGCGTGTTAGCCCTTCACACACATAGTGATCTCACCCACCACCACTCCCCCCCACCACCACCACACTTGGCTTTTCCAGCCCAAATTCCTGAAATTCTTTCATAATTTTCTTGGATGGTGCTTCCCAGTTACATCACCCTACTGGTTCAGATCCTCGGGCCACAGTGGCAGTGACTCAGGTCAGTGAGGAAGCCCACCATGTCTGGAATGCTAAAAGCATTCTATAACTTGATCTGGGTGGTGGTTACACAGCTGTAAACATGTAAATATTCATTAGGCTGTATGCTTATGATTTGTGCCTTTCACTGTATGTGAGTTATACTTCAGTAAAATAGTAAAAAGTAAAAATAAGTAAACAAAAACAAAGTGAGACACCCCACTGTGAATGCAGTACCCAGTCACCTTATAGTGAAAGGCCTTCCCTTCTTCCTTCCCTCCCTCCCTCCCTCCCTTCCTTCCTCCCTCCCTCCCTTCCTTCCTTCCTTCCTTCCTTCCTTCCTTCCTTCCTTCCTTCCTTCCTTTGGTGGTGTGGGGCCCTTGATCGGAGAAAAACAGATAAGGAAACAAGCAATAAGGTACATTTTGTAATAGGCATGCTTTGAGAGCCTGGAGGGGGGGTGGGCAGTGTCTAATTATGCCTGGGAAGGCTTCATGGAAGAGGTGATTACTGTACTGAATCAGGAAAGGCAAGTATGTGAAAAGGTTTTGCTTATGTGCTCTTTCTTCTCTTTCTCTATCTCCTCTGTTTTCCAGAATCACATTGTCCACCTCCTCCAGGAAGCTTTCTCAGCAAAATTCTATCCAGCCCCCAAATTCCAGCAAGCCCCCTCCACTCCTTTCACCCTCCAGTCTTCAAAGTGTCAGCTATTACATCTAACCAAGTGTTAGCTTCCTGTTCCTGCCACCCTGCCTCTCCTGCAGCCAATTGAACTGTGGGTTCTTCCTTAAGAAAGGGCTGGGACTATACTTACCTGTATTTCTAACTCCCTTCCTTTACCCTGTGCCTCACAGAACACCTTGCAGATAGCAAGTCCTGGATAAGTAGCTGGGAACTGAATTATTTATATAACACCTTTGCAATTATTTGTGATTTTCATTTACATACCATATCTTCCAGTAATAACAAGTTTCCCAAGGGCAGAGTCTATCCTATATTGCCTTTGTGCTGTGTATTCAAACGTCTAGCCCTAGCTGGGCACCCTTTGGTCATTCTTAAATTTGAAAGAAATTGGGTAGTCCCTTAGCCATTCTCTGATTTACCTCCTTCTAAATTGGAAGGAAATTACCCTTCCCTCTCACAAGCTCTGGAAAGCAGTTTGAGACCCCAAAATATGGAAGACTGAATAGACTGGCAGAAAGAATCTGAAGGAGTGAAGTGTTCTCAAGCTCTTTCCTGAAATCTGTTCTTTTGCTTCAAGCATCATCTCCTCCAGGAAGCTTTCCCTGACCTTCCTAGAGTCCCTCCTTGGGGCTCCCAACGTAAATCATTGCTAATTACCTGTTTACTGCTGCTTTTTCAAGGCAGGGGCCATGGGGTTTGTTCTTCACTGGGTGTGGGGATTGACTCCTTGGTGAGAGATGTTTGCACTACACTGACTCCTGCTAACACCTGGAAGTTTACAAGCAATAAATCAACTACATGTCTTGGACTATGGATAGGTGATCAACATCCTGGAAATACTCAAGGAGAAAGCAAACAAGATAATGTAACACAAAGTGAAATAAGAACTAGGTACCCTCACCGTGATTCTTTTACATGCAACACGGCTGCCCAGATTCCTGAGTGTAGAAATGCACATGATGTGCATTTTGTTTTTGTTACTGTTTCTGTTAGGATTGAAAACCTTAAATGTTAGGAAAATGTACAAAAAGAAAAGGTCTGATTATAGCAGCCTAGAGGGGAGTCACTTGGACTTGGGCCTGATTTCATGCTTGGCAGGATCCTCTAAGTGACCATGGACCTGCCCTCGTCCCCAGGGCCCTCTGATCTCTGCTTCCCAGACTCTCAGGAGGCCAGGCAGGAGCAGTAGAGTGAAGTCTCCAGTTCAAGATCATTAAGCATACCCTGCGGTTCCTCTGGCCTCTCTAGGGCGTGAGGCTGCCCCTCCCCTACTTCCGGATTTTGTGTTCTCCACATCGTTGCCTGGCTGGCCAGACTTGGAGAGTGAATTGGCAGGCTCTGTCTGGGGGTGGCATGGGGTAGGTTGCAGACAGCTTGGTGCCAAGGACTGCACCCAGATGACCCAGCCACCCTACCACACATGAGCTCAAACAGCAGAGATGGGTGTGTGTACAAATATCCAGGTGAACTGAGTTCTTATCTGCATGGAGGGTGAGTGGGGTGGTCGCTGCAGATGCCAAGAGGGATAGGAGCAGGTGAAATGGCCCAGAAGCATCTTAAGAGTTAGACCAGTGGCCACACGCATCCTGGAGAGAATGTTGCATAGCACCTGGCGTTTAGTTGGTGCTTAAAAGTGCTAGTTGAAGCTAGTCTAAATTTGAGAGTTGGAAGGACTCTCTGAAATTATCTAGTGCAACCTCCCACTCAGAAACGGAATTCCATTTATAGCATCCCTGCAGGTAGCCACAGCTTCAGCACGCTCAGGCTTGAAGTCAGAAGAATCTAGTGAGAAGAATCTATAAGACCTGTGAAAAACTGAGCCTCAGTTTTCTCCTCTCTGAAATGGGGAGAATAATTCCTCCCTTACTGAGAGAAAATGTAGACAGAGTGTATAACACAGGAGCTAGTACCCTAGGTTCTCAATAGATTATTGTTAATATTATTATATTTATTATCATCAACAACAACTCAAAATGATCTCCTGGTCTTGTACGCTAGAACAGTGGCTAATGAAACTGAATCCCCCTAAAATTGAGTCCCCCTTCTGAGTTTATGATTAACCTCTCTGTCCAAAACTATTCCCCATCTTATCCCCTCTGGCCTCTATCCTGTGCAAACTAAACACTTATCACCCAGAGTCAGATGACTAAAATTGCTGTTGTCGATAACATCATTAATGTACAGACTCAGGTTGTTTCTTCAGGGCAAGATGAGCTAACAGACCCCTGGGTCATGGACCACCAGACCAGAGACACATAAACCTTTGGCATCCTGACTTCCAAAATTATGATTAAGAAATATCGTAAAATGACTAATCCCAGCTTCTTTTCCTTCCCCTTTAATAACCCCTAACTCAAAGACCAAGTGGGAGTGGATCTGAGGCTTGCCTCCCACTCCCTTGCTTGGTGCCCTGCAATAAACTCAGTTTGCTGCAACACCTGCTTTCAGAGTTTGGCTTTCTACATGGTGGGCTCATGAGCCCTTTTGCTAGGTTATCATTTGGCGACCATGAAGGGACCTCTCAGGTTCCTCTGAAGTTAGTGCCTGTGGTCTGTGGCCCTCTGCCAGTGCAGTCTTCCCTTAGCAGATCCGGCAGCTGAGGCTGTTTTGGCCAGGAGATCCAACTGGGGAATTCCTTTTTTGACCAAGCATCAGCCTAGGCAGTATTCCAGGCTTGCGGTGAAGGAATGGTTTTTGGATTAGAAGACATTTACCGATAAACAACCAGCACAATGGTGTAGGCCAAAAACTTTTAGGTTTGTGTATTGATGCCCTCCTAGGCCCGTTGCTGGGTATTGGGGGAGGGATTGGGTTTGATAAAAGTATGAGTCTAAGGTTGCTTTTGGAATTGGTTTGGCTTTAAACCTTTTGGAATTGGTTTGACATCTATCGTGTGTGTGTGTGTGTGTGTGTGTGTGTGTGTGTGTGTGTGTGTGAGAGAGAGAGAGAGAGAGAGTATATTTCTGTCAAAGAAGATGCAGTATTTTAATTGGCCGACATGACAAACAAAAGTTCAGTTCCTAAAAATAGCCTTGTAGGATACTACAAATTTAGACCACCTTTAGTTATAGTTCCCCAAAACTGGGTTGCTGACTTGATAAAAAATCTTTTCAGAATTCTGACCCTAAGGGAACACGTGCTTCTAGGAAAAACTTGCTTTTCTCTACCTGTGCCTTTGAGATGTAAATATTCTACCACAGCTCTCAGGAAATTTTATCTTCCTCTTATCTACACCATTTCCAATTCCTCAGACTGAGGGAAAAAAGAGAAAAGAGACCGTTTTAAACTTAACTTATTCCAACTGTTATTTATAAACTAGTGAGTTTTATATTATAATACCTGATTCATGACTAAGTTTTAAAATGAAGCTATGAGATTGTGTCTGTCTATATGTCTATGTGTGCATTACAAATATATGTCTTTTCCTTTGGATGGTATTATCAAAATTAATTTGTAAGTGAACTCTGTTTAATTGGCTGAAAGGAAATTAAGCACTTATTTAAATTCTCAGAAATAGAAAAGATATAAAATAAACTAATAAAAAAGCAAGCACATATTTATTTTGTCATTAATATGATTCAATTAAAAACTAATGTGAAAAAAATCCAAAAAAAAAGAAAGAAAGAAATAGAAAAGAAACTAACCCAAATTAATTTCAGGTTCATGTGATCTGCAAAATATTCAGTATTAAATTATTATCTGGTATTAAAGTTAGTTTAAGGAACTTCCCTGGTGGTGCAGTAGTTAAGAATCTGCCTGCCAACGCAGGGTACACGGGTTTGATCCCTGGTCCAGGAAGATCCCACATGCCAAGGAGCAACTAAGCCTATGCGCCACAACTACTGAGCCTGCGCTCTAGAGCCCGTGAGCCACAGCTACTGAGCCCACGTGCCACAACTACTGAAGTCTGTGCACCTAGGGCCCGCACCCGGCAACAAGAGAAGCTACCGCAATGAGAAGCCCGCGCACCTCAATGAAGAGTAACCCCTGCTCACTGCAACTAGAGAAAGCCCGCGCGCAGCAACGAAGACCCAACGCAGCCAAAAATAAATAAATAAATTTATATTTAAAAAAATTTAAAAAGTTAGTTTAAGCTTGTTGGTTTAATTAACATAGACATGTCTTTAGAGGCATCAACATTAATACTTTTATTATACCTAGGTTTACTGAAAGTCAAAAAAGATCTTATTTCTTCCTTTCTGTTTTTTCTTTTTTTATTGAGGTATTGTTGATTTATAATATAACGTAAGTTTCAGGTGTACAATATAGTGAGTCACAAGTTTTAAAGGATATACTCCATTTATAGTTATTATAAAGTATTTACTATATTCCCTGTGCTGTGCAATATACCCTTGTAGCTTATTTATTTTGTACATAGTAGTTTGTACTTCTTAACCCTCTACCCCTATCTTGCCCCTCCCCCTTCCCCCTCTCCGTTGGTAACCACAAGTTTGTTCTCTGTATCTGTGAGGGATCTTATTATTTCTGTTACAAAAATTTCTCATCAAGAAAAATAACTTGATATAATGAAATTTTTATAAGTAAATTAAATGTAAATGAAATGAGAGTTTTTAGGTAAACTCTTTAGGAATAATTATATTTTAGGAATGTCTACTTAAAAATAATTTCTCCAAAATAGATAACTAATAACCTGCTGTAGAAAAAATAAATAAAATTAAATTGAAAAAAAAAGAATAAGTGGTAAGTCTTGAAATGATAGAATTATCTAAGAGAAAATAAAAACTTATGAGGAAAAAAAATCTCTATATAAAATGTCCTTGAGAAAATATTTCTGACTTGAAATATGATCCTTCTTCACCAGTGTTTGTTAAAAAAAAAGAAAAGTCTCTCCAGATTTTTGGTAGCTTGAAGCTTTAGAGTTTTGCTAAATTAAGTTAAATGATGGAAGTTTATTAAATATCTAGGTCACTTCCAAATAAAATAAGATACTGGAACATTAATTACTGAATGTAGGCTTCTTTTTACAGAAAGCTAAAGATATTTAGGACTATTAATAAATATTTTTGGTGCCACAACAAGATATTTTCTATAAGAAAGCATGTGTTTTTTGAAACAATAAGTACTATTTATGTTTGCCAATCTACAGAATGCTAATGTAAAAGGCAAAAGATTTATATGACCTGAAGAGACACATGAGTATGGATAGAATGCTAATGTAAAAGACAGTTCATAACTGTTTCCTTTTAAGTTTTCACTAGAAACTAAGGTTTTTAAAGGTTAAGAATTCTAATTAATATATGTAATTAAAACTACTAAAAATAGGGCTTCCCTGGTGGCGCAGTGGTTGAGAGTCTGCCTGCCGATGCAGGGGACACGGGTTCGTGCCCCGGTCCGGGAAGATCCCACATGCCGCAGAGTGGCTGGGCCCGTGAGCCATGGCCGTTGAGCCTGCGCGTCCGGAGCCTGTGCTCCGCAATGGGAGAGGTCACAACAGTGAGAGGCCCGTGCACCGCAAAAAAAAAAAAAAAAACTACTAAAAATTAATAAGGAAAACATCTTTGTATGTGAGGGAAAAGAAGGTATAAGCAATGGAAATGCATTTTATTAAGGGAAAAGAGAATAATTTTGTCCTAAAGGTGATTATTTCTTTTTTCTTAATTTTTAAAATTTATTTTACTTTGTTTTTTTTGGCCACGTCATGCAGCATGTGGGATCTTAGTTCCCTGACCAGGGATCAAAACTGTGCCCCCTCTGGTGGAAGCGTGGAGTCTTAACCACTGGGCTACCAGGGAAGTCCCTCATTATTTCTAAATGGGAAAGAAAATAAGGGACAAATTAATATGAATATAGGAAGTGTACAAGGTTTATAAGAAAAAAAGAGTCTTTAGAAGGGAATTCCATGTGTGGTCAGGACTGACTAAAATTAGAGTACATTTAATTGATTGAGTAAATTTTAATATTAAAGATAAAACGGTGCACAACTAGAATTTGTTTCCCCTGTGTTAAGAGTACAAAGTTTTCTTGGAATATTGAGCTGCTTTTGATAACAGACTGTAAGTTTCTTCACCTTTTAAGCAACATGTTGTAACTTTCTGTATTTGCCTTTGAAATCATTTACTATCACTTTGGTTAAGTGAATAAGTATTGTTTCACAGTGACCCATGATTCTATTTCACCCAGTGTTTTAAATTTTTAAAAAAATATTTTTGACAAACTTCCCAAATACCAAATTCTAATTGAAGTTCCTTTGACCTCCAGCTAACTTTGGGATGTTTCCAAGGACCTCTGAGGCATCTGAGAGAGAGATATTAAACTAATTTAGGATTACTTGGAATGTTAAATTACATGAGAAACATTGTCAAATGAGTGGTAATAAACATTCTTAGGTTATATTTCGTAGGTAAAATGGCATTAATATAAATTTTCTAGAAATTATATGAAATTTCTAAGGTTTGAATATGTCCTGATATAATGTTATATTCCTTTAATATCGTATGTCCCCAAAATAATCAGATTTCTTTGTCATTGCAATGTAATCAGATCTTTGTGCCTTTTTAAGTCTTTTGTCATTCATGGACAGTTATTGTTTTACACTAGTGCTTTTGCAAAAATGCTTCATCTTCAAGAAGATTCATAGAAAGGACTTTCTGACAAGTCCAGATTTCTGATAACTTTCAGATCATACTGCTGAACTGAGTAAGAAATTAAAGAATTCTAATGGAAAACCTGATGGCTTCATAAAACTGTTAACAAAAAGGATTAGTTACATAGGACTGAGTGATCTGATTAATATGGTTATAATTTTTAATGTTTTGTTGGGGCTGAAATACGGCTGGCTTTTAATCTGTTTTCCAAATGTAAGGAAAACATTCCCCTTAAGCTAATCATGACTTAACAGCAATTTGGTAAATTATACATTTGTAAGCAGAATCGAAACATTTACCTTTTCTCTCTACCTGATCCCTCTAGAAATTGGAAATGCTTAAGTTCCCAATAGCCTTAACAGGTGAACAAGAAAGGCCACCTCCTTACTGGTGCAGGAATCTCAAGATACGTTAGGGAAACTGAGAAGAGAGGAATTCACCCAAATCTGTAGATATCACAGGCAGAACCTGATGGCAAGTCCTTGGCATAGCTTTCCCAGTCTTGAGAGCCTTCTTAAAAGTTCAATCTGAGGTATCTTATGAAAAATTCCAACACAGCTAATTTAAAATAGCCTTTGTGAATTCCCTGGCAGTCCAGTGGTAAGGACTCGGTGATTTCACTGCAGGGACCCAGGTTCGATCCCTGGTCGGGGAACTAAGATCCCGCAAGCTATGTGGTATGGCCAAAAAAATAAAATAAAATAAAATAGCCTTTGTGATCAATTACATGTATGTAAATAATCAAGCCAAGCTTGAAACCAGACTTATGTTGCAAAAAAAATTGGTCTTAATTTGGCTATATTTGGTAGAAATTAGGGTAATTTTAGAAAAAACGATTATGTTTCAGTAGATATTAAATTCTAGTTTTGTTCATTGAGGTCTGTGTTTACTGCTTAAGACTCACTTCCCAGACAGCTCCTTCTTGGTATGTTACATTATTGTAAAGTTTAATTGAATTATTAAAAGGATACTCTGTTTGTTTCTGAAGCTTATCACAGCAATCTATCTTTGGATGAAGATCAGATACCCCAGAACTTGCAACCAAGAGATTATGCATATGGGAAAGGACTGCTCCAACTTAGAAGAAAGGCCCCGTAATAGGTAGTCCTAAGGAGCTCAATCTCAGTAAAACTGAAGGGAATTGACTTTTGACTTCATATTTCCTTTAAGAAGGGCCTCTGCCCTGATCAGATCTATAGAAAGGGCTGATAACCCCAAGTGACATCAGCATAAAATGATGATGACAGGGCTTCCCTGATGGTGCAGTGGTTGAGAATCTGCCTGCTAATGCAGGGGACACGGGTTCGAGCCCTGGTCTGGGAGGATCCCACATGCCGCGGAGCAACTAGGCCTGTGAGCCACAACTACTGAGCCTGCGCGTCTGGAGTCTGTGCTCTGCAACGAGAGGCCGCGATAGTGAGAGGCCCGCGCACCGCGATGAAGAGTGGCCCCCACTTGCCACAACTAGACAAAGCCCTCGCACAGAAACGAAGACCCAACACAGCAAAAATAAATAAATTAATGAATAAACTCCTACCCCCAACATCTTAAAAAAAAAAAAAATGATAATGACAGCAGTAGTAGACAGCTGACCCAAGAATCCAGACCAGACCCGTAAGACGCATCCTACTAGTTCAGTTGAACTTTTTACCAAATGTATGTCTCCTTATCAAAAGTGGAAGCTATTATTTTACTTGTAACCATACTATTGCCTCCAATGTTCAGGATCAGTGGTCCCCAAACATTTTGGCACCAGGGACCAGTTTCGTGGAAGACAATTTTTCCATGGATGGGTGGGGGATGGTTCAGGCAGTAATATGAATGATGGGGAAAGATGGGGCGTGGCAGATGAAGCTTTGCTCGCTCGCTCGCCCACTGCTCACCTCCTGCTGTGCGACCCAGTCCCTAACAGGCCACCGACCGGTACCAGTCCACGGCCTGTGGTTTGGAGACCCCTGTTCAGGATAGAAAGAAAATTCTCTTGTGAAGTTGTCACAGGGTATGACTACCCATGACATATATCACTGCTTGCTTTAAGTCTACTGCTAGAAGCACATGTACGATATCTGTGCGACAATTTGGTATAAGTGGTAAAAATGTAGAGTCTATAAAATGTTTCCCCATTAGCATACCTCTGAGCTTGTTCACTGTGTCTGATTAGTTTTCTCTCAACGTGATAACTAGGCAAATATATATAAACAAAAGGAGGCACCAAGGGACATGGTGAACCTAGGGCAGGCAACAACCACCCTGGCATCGGGGGACAAGTATTTTTGATCATCAATGCTTTCTATTGAAAGATTTGCAAACACAAGGGGAAATGATAGAAGAAATTTTCACATATTGAAGAATAGGGAAGTCATTCTGGCTTATACATGATTTAACTTAAACTTTATGCTAATTAGAACCACCTGTGTTGTGGCCTATCAAACACGCATTGTACGTCTGCTTTAACCATCAAGGAAAAGAATGCATTTTGAAATAAAAAATAGACCAACAGGGCTTCCCTGGTGGCGCAGTGGTTGAGAGTCCGCCTGCCGTTGCAGGGGACGTGGGTTCGTGCCCCGGTCCGGGAAGATCCCACATGCCGCGGAGCGGCTGGGCCCGTGAGCCATGGCCGCTGAGCCTGCGCGTCTGGAGCCTGTGCTCCGCAACGGGAGAGGCCACAACAGTGAGAGGCCCGCGCACCACAAAAAAAAAAAAAAAAAAAATAGACTAACATTGGTTCAGGCATCCAAAGTAGAGCTGGATGGCCATTGTGGATATGGTTTTAGACACTTTCCTGTATTATTGAAACTTGAATTTTCTGAACTGTATCAGACTCAAGGACATCATCAGCTATTCTCAAAAACAGTATCTTCTAGCAACTGCAATCTACGGTCTCAAACTCTCCTCTTACGTCTTTGGGAATAGTAACAGATGAAACAGCTCAAGTCATAGCCTCCCAGCAGAAGGCACTAGATTCTTTAGCCAGAATAGTACTAGACAATAAAATTGCTTTAGATTAGATTTTAGTAGAAAAGGGAGTCATATGTGTAGTGGCTAATAGCTCCTGTTATTTGTACATTAATACTACAACTGAAGTTAAAACCTACTTAGATAAAATTAGGCAACTCTTTACTATAAGTCTCTCCAGAAGTGCCAGGTTCAGACTGGTTTTCAGGCTTATTTTCTTGAATTTCTCAGGGAAGGAGATCTATTTTCCAAGGTTTCTTAAAGTTCAAGTTACAAAAAGGGAAAAAAAGTTCAGGTTGTCACTCTTCCTCCTACTCCTAATTGGGTACCTGAGCATAAAATGTGCTATAAGCTATTGCACCAAAATGGGTAGACCAAGGCACTAAGAATTTAATTATGCAAGATTTAGATCCAAAACCTGGAACGTGGGAATATTTCCAACTCGGTGTACAATATTTCCATTCCCCAAATTGAGGCAGGACTATGCCCCTTTTCAGCAGAAAGTAGCCAGAGCAGTCATTGCCCCATTCCCTCAAAGATTTGGAGAAAGTCAAAACAGGAGCAGGGATTGAAACTGAGTCCCCCCAAACCAAGTTCCCCTGCTGAGTTTATGATTAACCTCTCTATCCAAAACTTTATTTCCTGTCTTGTCCCCTCTGACCTCAGTTGTGTCCTAACTGAACACTGATCACCCAGAGCCAGATGACTAAAATTGCTGTTGTCTATAATGTCATTAATGTTCAGACTCAGATAGTTTCTCCTGGGCAAGATGAGCTAAAAGACCCCTGGGTCATGGACCACCGGACAAGAGATTCATAAGCCTTAGGCATCCTGACTCCCAAAACTATGAGTAAGAACAGTCACAAGATGGTGATTAACCCCAGCTTCTTTGTCTTTCCCTTTTAAAAACCCCTAACTCAAGGACCAAGAGGGAGTGGATCTTAGGCTTGTCTTCCACTTCCTTGCTTGGTGCCCTGCAACGAACCCTTACTTTGCTTGCAAACACTTGCTGTGAGAGTTCTGCCCTGCTCAGTTACACTAGCAAAGTGTGTCCCTGGACCAGCAGCAGCTTGGCCTGGGAACTTGCTAGAAAAGCAGATTCTTGGTCCTGCTGAATCAGAATTTCTGGGGGTGCAGCTCAGTAATCTGTTTTAATAAGTCCTCCAGGGGATTCAGTTGCAGCTTCAGTTTGAGAATCACTGCCCTAGAACCACAAAGGAAATGTCTAATTCCCATTCTACAGAGTGCCCTTGACTACTTGAAGACATTCTTCGTGTTCTTCCTAAGTTTTATTGTCCCCAACATTCTCTCCACTTCCTTCAGCCATTCCTCATTTACTATGTGTTCCAGACCCCTTGCCATCCTTATCTCCCCATCATGTCATGCTCTGATTGTCAGTGACCCTCTTAAAAAGGGAGGCTCCCAGCACCACACCCAGGGGTCCCAAGTGGTCCATTCGGCACACAGTGCAATGAGTTTGCTGCCTCCTCTTCTCTAGAAAAGGAGAGTTTTGACAGCTATTTATTGAGTGCCCACTCTGTGCCAAGCACATGACATACAATAACTTTTTGTTTACTTTTTTTTATTGAGGTTAAACTTTCATACGTTAGAGTGCATGAGCCTTATGTGAACACACTGAATTTTTACATACGTATTTACATAGCCAGGTGACTGCCACCCAGATCAAAATATAGAACACTTCCAGCACCCACCCCAGAAACAGTACTGTACTTGCTCAATGTTATGTCTATGAGAGTAGTGTTCATTATTTTTCATTGCTATATAGGAGAACATTATATGGATACACCACAATTTATTTATCCTGTCTGCTATCGACGGACATTCAGGTTGTGTCCAGTTTGGAGCTATTATAAATAAAGCTGCTGTGGACATTCATGTACTTGCCTTTTGGTGGACATAAGCTCTCATTCTATTGAGATAGTGCCCAGAAGTGAAATTGCTAGGTTGTGGGGTTGGTTTAACTTTAGTTGATGCTACCAGTTATCCAAAGTGATTGTATCAGAGTACAAACTTACTAGAGTTCCAGTTGCTCCACTTCCTTGCCAACACTTGGCATTGGCAGCCATGTTCATTTAATCATCGTGTTGGTAGTATACCAGCATCTCAGTGGTTTTTTGTTTGTTTGTTTGTTTGTTTTACAGTCCAGGTCTTTTATTTTCTTTACACCCATCATGCCATGAATTCATAGGGAGTGGGCTCCAACAGTTTAGGCTCTTTTCCATTGGTTCTCATGAAGTGTGCTTCTCTGGGTGGAGCAGGCTGGAGCTTCAGTTGAACCCAAGTACCTTTCTCTTTGGCTTCCTTCTTTTTCTGGTCGTTTTCCTTCACCCGTTTCAGGAAGCTATCTCGACTCTCAGACTGCTTAGTATGCTCGATAGGCACATTAATTCTCTTGGCAAGAATCTTGCCCTTAACTTGTTTGTTTACAAGGATGCCAACAGCATGCTGGGTAACATTGTAGACACTCCCAGTTTTGCCATGGTAACATTTGTGGGGCATTCCTTTATGAACAGTGCCCATTCCCTTGATATCTACAATATCACCTTTCTTGTAGATTCGCATGTATGTGGCCAAAAGAACAACTCTGTGTTTCCTAAAAGGCCTAGAGAACATGTAGCAGGTGCCCCTCCTCTTTGTCTTTGTGTTGGTCATTTTGGCGAATTACTGGAAGATGGCGGTTCCAGACGAAAAGAAGCTATCTCAGTGGTTTTAATTTGCATTCCCCTCACAATAAATACTGTTCAGTATCTTACCGTGTGCTTATTGGCCACTTGAATATCACCTTTTGTGAAATGCCCCTTCAAGTCTTCTGACTACTTTAAAAATTGGATTGTCTGTCTTTTAAAAACTTCTTTAGGAGTTTTTAATCTATTCCGGGTATGTCTTTTCTCAGTTATGTGTAATAACTGAGTAATGTAAATATCTTCTTCTTTTCTGTGCCTACATTATCTGTAACCTTCACAATGATCCTGTGATATAGGCCTTATTATCCCCTTTTATAGATTGGGAAACTGAGACTCAGGAATGCACAGTATCTTGCCCCAAATCACACACCTAGTAGATATTGAAGCTGAATTTTGAGCCCAGGTATCCCGATTCCAAACACTGGATCCTTCCCATGACACCATCTGCCTCTCACACTCCTACTTACACACCTAAGACTTGTGCTTGAGCTTATAGCTATTAACATTTTCCCCCACAAGAGCTGCTGTTGAACCAAGTCTTCCCATCTCATTTATGAGCAGTCGATGTATTGAATCCAAGTATAAGCCTTGGTATACGTTGAATAATGGAAAGAATCTGGACCTGGGAGTGGGTCAGGCCTGGACTATGTTCTGGGCCCACACTTGGCCATGACAACTCAGGGCTTGACATGATAAACCTAATTTTCTTCAATTGTAAAATGTCAAATTCTTACAGTGTTATGGTGGGATGAAATTAGAGCATATGCAAAGCCGCTGGTAGACACTCTTCGGTGCTGTTCACACTTCTCCGTTGCCTTCCCCTGCTCCCGTGTCTCATTTAGTTTTTCTTTGGGTTCCTCTTCCCTGCCAGCATGCTTCGGGTTCCAATTCAGCCATGCAGCAGAAGGGCTGCTCCTCCAGCTGTTCCAGAGAAAGATGGCACCTCACATGCATAATGTATATTTACTAATACAATTGACCCTTGAGCAACATGGGTTTGAATTGCGTGGGTACACTTATAGACAGCTTTTTTTCAGTAAATACAGTATTGAGGTTGGTTGAATCCTCAGGTGCAGAACCTGGGATATGGAGGGCTGACTATGGGACTTGTGCGTCCACAGATTTGGGTATCCGTGGTGGGTCCTGGAACCAGTCCTCTGCGATACCACGGGATGACTGTACTCACCCAAACCACTGAGAAAAATATTGAACGCACTGCACCATTCTCCACCCTCCTCTTTCCTAATGAACCTTTCCTTCAGGGCTCAGATGAGCTATATGTTCTACCGGGAGCTCCCCACCAACTCAGGGATGCCTCTTTTGCCTGCCTTGTGTTCCCCCCATCTCCTCACTTACCTCCCTTTCTTGTGGTCACCAGCTGGGGTGTTCATAATGTGGATCAAATGTCAGCTCCTCGAGGATAGAAGTTGAGTCACACATTAATTCTCAGGGGCACTATACAGCACCTTCCTGGCACATAGCAGGCATTCAGAAAATATTAGCCATGCGAATATATGTTTTAACTGTCATAACCTTGAACTTATGAAAAACTGAGGAAGAAATGATATTCATAGAGGACTCCATGAGGGATGTTCAACTCATCTATTGTATTTAGTCGGTAGTTCTCAGACTTGGCTTCTTGTCTTACCATGGAGTTACGTCCCCATAAGCCCATTGTAAGCTGAAAATATCATTAAGTCAAAAGTGCATTTAATAGGGAGATCCCTGGAGGCCTAGCGGTTAGGATTCCGGGTTTTCACTGCCATGGCCCAGGTTCAATCCCTGGTCGGGGAACTGATATCCTGCAAGCCCCCCCACCCCCCAATAACATATTTAATACACTTAACCTACCAAACATCATAGCTTAGGTTAGCCTACCATAAACGTGTTCAGAACACTTACATTAGCCATTAGGCAAAATCATCTAACAGAAAGCCTATTTTATAATTAAGTGTTGAATATCTCATGTAATTGATTGAAAGTTGTACTGAAAGTGAAAAACAAAAAGGTCTTACAGGTAAGGAATGGTTGTAACTGTATTGGTTGTTTACTTCTATGATCTCCTGGCTGACTGGGAGCTTTGGCTCACTGCCACTGCCCAGGAGGATCATGAGAGAATATTGTACTGCATATTGATAGCCCAGAAATCAAAATTCGAAACTCCAGGTATGGCTCCTACTGAGTGCATATGACTTTCACATCATTGTAAAGTCAAAATATCAGGAGTCGAACCTTCATAAGTTGGGGACAGTATGTATGTTGGAATCTCAGAAAAGTCAGACTTTCTGGTTGATGGAGTCTTGCGTTGGTAGTTTGCAAAATCTCCCCAGGGCTTTCTAATGCACAGCCAAGGTTGGAAACCACTGCTCCAGAGAATCCACATTTTATCAACAGGAGCTGCTTGCATATCCCACACCATTTAGGCCCCTCATTAAAGTGCCTTTACTGAATTATCCTTGGACTTTATGCCTAGTCTGAGCAACTTGAAGATATGTGACTGGAGTTATGGTAGGGATGCTGTTGCCAACGGACCACTATACAAAGACACACAGAAATTTCTATTGGGCACTAGGAAAAGCTGTGATTCTCCTGAGCAACCAGTTCATGTTTATCTTATGGATGCTGGGAATCATTTAATTAACACTATTTTCCAAGCCTGTAGTAGCTGCTGGAAAGCTCACGGTCAAAGTCGTGATCCACCTTTATCACCTATATGGAATTTTACGGTATATGTGTTGTCTACTGACTTGATTCCTCTTTATTTTCTGTCCTTTTCTCTTCATCCTCCTTTCCTCAGTCTTCCCCATAATAATGCTTTTTAACTGAGATATAATTCACATACTATAAAATCCTGTCTTTTAAAGTGTACAGTTCATGGGTTTTAGTATATTCACATCACCACTACCTAATTCCAAAACATTTTCATCACCCCATTACCCATGCTCAATCCCTCTTCCCCTCAACCTTTGGCAATCAATGATCTACTTTCTATCTATGGATTTGTGTATTCTGGACATTTTGTATAAACGGAGTCATATAATTATGTGGCCCTTTATGTCTGGCTTCATTAATTCAGCATAATGTTTTCAAGGTTCACTCACATTGTAGCATGTATCAATACTTTATTCCTTTTCATAGCCTAATAATATTCCATTGTTCAAAATGGATGTACCACATTTTGTTTTTCCATGGACATTTGGGTTTCCACTTTTTGGCTATCATGAATAATGTTGCTACAAACGTTCATTTACAAGTTTTTATGTGAACATGTTTCAGTTCTTTTGGGTATATACCTACAGGTGGATTTGTTGGATCATATAGTACTTTTAAGTTTAACTTTTTGAGACTCTTTTCTCATTAAATTTTTTTTTTAATCTTATTGTATTGTACGTCTCTCTATAAGCCACTACAAATCCTTCTTTTTGGAAGGAGGCAGAGTATAAATAAATAAATAAATCACAAAGCACTCCCAAGCCATCTGTTTAATAATCTGTGCTAGAATTTTGCCAGGATTCTATATTGAGCCATTTGGTATATAGTTTCCAGAAATACCTTCTGTCTCTTTGTGAAAATGAACATTTTCTTATCTCCAATGTCCTCATCATTTACCCAGGTTGTTTTTCAGTCCTACCTGCAAGGTATTTCATGACCCTGTGTCTAATTCATCTGAATCTGGCCCCCAGAATTCATCTGCAGCCACATAAGCTCTCATCTATCTTGTGATGTACTTAAATTTTTATATCCAAGTAATTCATGTACATGGTTAAAAATAAAGTAGAACAGAAGAGCCTGCAAGGAACAGTCCCACCTCATTCCTTCCCCCTCTAGTCCTGCTCCCAGAGGCAACTGCTTCTAAGTCTTTTAGCTCTTTATTCTGGGAATGACTTCTATATCTCTAAATAATGTGCTTATGTGGCCGTTTCTGGATTTCTCAGTTTAAAACATCCTTTCTTTATTTATAACTATGAAAAATAAGGATTTAGTTCATATATATCATCCAAATAACTCTCCCCCACCCTACTCACAACATGGTTGTATAACTGTTTTTATTTAATTCCTCTAAATAAAATAAAAATAAAGCTGTTGATTACGTATGTTGCTTTAAGTAACATATTTATATCTTTATTTCTCATACCATCAGCTATGGATAGTAGTTTTGACTCACTATTTTGAAGGATAAGGATATCACTCCTACCTTTCCCTTTTAGCTCCCCTTCCCAGCTTCTGTCTTCTGAACATTTACTTTAAATGCTCAAAGTTGATTACCTGTATATATAATTTTCTAACCATAATTAAGTCTTCTGTGCTTTGCCTATTAGTTGGTTCTAAAAGTTTAAAACCAATAAATAATGTTTACATTTGTAACAATGTAAATGTTGTTTATTGCAGAGCCAGCGATGTCCTATAATTATGTTTCTTTCTTTTATTTGTTTTAGTTTTTCATAGTTTCAGATTGCCTTTCTTCTCCTTCCCCTTCCCCCTCCTCTTCTTCTCTTTACTTGCCATGATTATTTCTTCATGTTTGTTTCCTACTTTTCAGCTTATCGAGTATTCTATTTCCGAGGTTCCTCTTTTTCCCAGGGACCTCACACGGGGCCCTCTCCGTTATATGCTCTAATTTGGGCGTGTTGCTTTTCTCTTACATAGCTGTTGGTCGGGGACTTCTTTTCACTGATGCCCTTGACGGGTCCCACTGTTTTCTCTCCCCTCCCTCCCTCCCTCCCTCCCTCCCTTCCTTCCTTCCTTCCTTCCTTCCTTCTTCTCTTCCTCCCTCCCTCCCTTTGTTTTTGTTTTGTTTTTGTTTAGGCTATCATTTTGCTACACCACATCTCAGGTAATTTCTTAAAAAGGAGTGTATGTGTGTGGGGAGAGATAAATTAGGAGTTTGGAATTAATGTATATATACCACTATGTATAAAATAAACAACAAAAACCTATTATATAGCACAGGGAACTATACTCAGTGTCTTGTAATAACCTATAATGAAAAGAATCTGAAAAAGAATATATATATATATATATATATATATATGTAACTGAATCAATTTGCAGTACACCTGAAGCTAACGCAACATTGTAAATTTACTATACTTCAATTTAAAAAATTGTTATTAAAAAAGAAAGAAAGAAAAAAAGGAGTGGGCGGTATGTCATAGATTTTTCTGAGTCCCTAGCTTCTCAAAGTGTTATAGCTCCACCTTCACACGTGAATGATAATTTGGATGGATATAGACTTCTTTGTTGAAAATTGCTTTTTTCACAGAATGTTGAAGGCATCAGTGTAGTCTTTGCTAATGAGAGCCCTGAGACCAGTCTGATTCTTATATTTTTAGAGGTAAATTTTCTTCTCCTCTAGGGAAATTTTAGGATCCTGTCTTTATCACTGCTATTCTAAAATTTCACCATGATGGTGCTCATATGTGGGTCCCTTATTCACTCATTGCGCTGTATTCTTGGTGTCCCCTTTACAAGTTGTCCTTCAGCTTTGGGGAATTATTTTATTTTCTTATTTGAGAATTTCTTCTCTTCTGCTTTTCTCTTTACTTTTTTTCTGGATGTTTCTCTTATCCAGACGTGAAACTACTTCTCTAATTCTCTTACGTCCCAACACTTTCTATTGAAATTTCAATGTCCATAATCCTATCTTTTATTTCCAGGAGCTCACATTTATTTTCTGGTCTTCCTTTCATAGCATCCTATACTTGTTTAGGGATGCAACACCTCCTCAAATCTCCCTGATTACCTATTAGTTACTGAAAATTTCTTTAGTCTTCTGTTTCCTAAATTATTTCTCTAAAGAGAAATAATGGAATATGTCCATTATGGACATTATGTTACCCCCCCACACCATTTATCTTTATTTTTTTTCATGCCAGAGGCTTTTTTTCAAATGTCTGATGATCTTTGTCTTTTCATATTTAAGAGTGAGGCTGGGCTGGTCAGGTGGCAGATTTCATTTCATTTCAGCAGTGAGCCTGCATCACACGAGGACTCCAGTATTAGAGGTGGAAGCCCCTGCTTTGGGACCATTGAACTGAAGCCTCCGACTGGAGATGGATCCCTGGCTGCCCTGTGTGTTGCTTGGGAATTGACTGTTCCATGTACCGTTGGCCAGTCCTCCTCACTTCAGCGGTGGCTATGTCTCCTGCTTTCTCTACACCGTCCACCCTCATAGCATCTCGGAGGCCTGAGCTCCACTGTGGTTCTGCTGCGGTAATGTGCAGCCGTCTCTCTCTCTCGCTGCCTGCCCCTCTGGGTTCACTGTCCTCCACCCACTTCATCAATGACCACTCTCTTCTCCATTTCTCAGCTCCTATATATTTGCTGAGAACGTTTATCCGCGGTGGCCTCTCTCCTGTTCTCTTCATCCCTGGGAGGGTAACATTTGCTCATTGCTTTATAATCATTTTCGTGGGGTCAGGAAGGAGAAGTGTCGAACACATGTGACCAATAATCTGTCTTTTTAAAGGGGAATCTTCAGTTCCCTCTTAATGTGTCTGTTTTACCTTTTCCAGAGTGAAGGTCATTTTCCTTGATGTAGGAGAAACAAAGTAAGAGCATTATCATTATAATAAATGTCTCTACACTTCGAGAAACGAGACTCCAGGGGGCTCCTTCCTTCTCTGTTTGCAGCTTTTGTTTCACCTTTTTACTTCAGACGCCATTTCCAGACCCACCGGGTCACTCTGTTAGAGACCTTTGCACCCTCACATCCAAATGCCAGTTTGTGTCTCTATCCTATCAGTTCTAAGTCCAGAATGTTTCTTGAATTCAGGGCTCCGGCTTCCCTGTCCAATGGTCCTGACCCATAGTTCAGTTCTAGGCAGGTTTCTCCTGCACTATTGCAGTGGCCTCCAAACTGGTTCCTGCCTGCCCACTTCTAATCCAGCCTCCTTATACTCTAAGTTCAGACCTGATTTTATCCCTCATTTACATCGAAAGAGGGACATTTTAAAGCAATTAGTATCACCTCTACAGAGGGCTGTTAAGAAATATGCATCAAAATTATAACTGCATCTGACCCTTGACCTGTAACTGCACTTCTAGGAAGTTATGCTGCATATGGAGTTTTACTTGTGCAAGACGACATATGTAGAGTTATTTATGGCAGCACTGTTTATAAATGCAAAAGATTAGAGAAAACCCAAATGACTATTCGTAGAGACTTGCTGAATAAATTAGAATACATTCATATGATGGAAAAGTATGTAGCCATAAAAAATGAGAGGACTTTTTATACATTCATAGGAAATGGTATCCAAGATATACTAAGTAAAAACTGAAGGATGCAGAATAAGTGGCTAACAATTGTGTAACATTTGTGTAAAGGGGGAGAAAATAATATGTTTATCTTCTTGTCTATGCATAAAACTCCTGGAAGGTTACAACAACATTTATTGAGTCCAAGGAGGAGAGCTAGATGGTAGGGGATGGAGCAATAGGGACATTTTCACTATATAACCTCTTGTGCCTTCTGAATTATGGAGCACACGAATGTGTTGTCTATTAAAAATAAACAAATAAAAATGAAAACTCCCTCTTTATAACATCTCAATTTAGTTTTCTTTAAAATGAACTATATTATACTAAGTTATTATATAATAACTTGTATGTTAATTGATATATTCTCTGAATTCAGATTATGTTCTAACATAACATAATCTTTTAATATGAAATATGCATTTTGCTATATTAATATGACTATATATTACATGTTGTATCTATCCTACATATACCCTTTTTAAAGGTCTCTTATTTATAAGAAAGAGTCTGAAAGGAAAACCTCAGTGGTTATTTCTGGGTAGTTGACATATGAGTGATTTTAATTTTCTTCTTTATACTTTTTCTGTTTCTCTGGATTTTTGTGTTTTGTGTGTTTTTTTTTTTTTTTTGCGGTACGTGGGCCTTTCATTGTTGTGGCCTCTCCCGTTGCGGAGCACAGGCTCCGGACGTGCAGGCTCAGCGGCCATGGCTCACGGGCCCAGCCGCTCCGCGGCATGTGGGATCTTCCCGGACCGGGGCACGAACCCGTGTCCCCTGCATCGGCAGGCGGACTCTCAACCACTGCGCCACCAGGGAAGCCCTGTTTCTCTGGTTTTTATGCCAAAGGTATATTGCTCCTAATAATCAGGAAAAAAATTATGTGTGTTTCCACTCCCCTCAGTCCACAGGGTAAAGGTCAGTGACTTCAATATGCCTTTCGAGGCCCTGCCTACATTTCCATCCTCTCCTATCACCCCTCCCCCTGCCCCCCACAGGAGGCTTTGTGACCCCTGAACAAGTCCCCTTTGCTGTTCCCCACTGTCCTGTAGAAATGCAACCTAGCCTTCAGTGTCCAGCTTCAATGTTCTCCCGCCTAGAGAGAATCAGTGGCGCCCTCCTCTGTGCCCAGGTGACACGCTGTCTCCCTCTGGACTGGATTCCTCATGCTTGTGGCCCTTGTCTTATGAGTCACTGAGCCTCCGGGAGCAGCCCAGGCGCTGACTCAGGATGAACGTCGGGAGAGTGTGGGCCCAACGGCTCTCTTGTGGTTTCCTCCACCTTCTGTGAGATGGAGGTGCTAAGAGAGTTACTGTTGGCTGCAGTGCTCACTTCACTTTGGTGTCTCCTTTCTGTTCGTGGGTTTCTGGGGCGTGATCTTGCTGTCCTGCCTGACCTGGCCGCAGTCTTTGCTCCCATCCTGGTGGGGCCCTCTACCTAGCGGCATTCTTCACAGAGAGCTGCATCTTCCAAACCAATGGTGGGCAAGGATTAGTCCCCAGTGGTCCAGTTTGAGGAGAAGGGGCTCTCCCCAGGGTGGCTGGTCTGCCCAAGGGAGAGGAGGTATTTTCTCATGTCTGTTGGAAAAAGTGGGGCTGGGAGATGAGGTGACATTTGCCCTGAAGACTTCCAATCTCTTCCAGAAGCCTTCTGAGTCTTCTTGCCTGCTCCTATCGAGAGGGAAATTAGCCAGAAGGGAAGGAGATGATAGGAGCAGGAAGAACAGGCCCCACCCTCCATCCCCTTTCTTGGAGGATTTGAGGCTGTTACTTGCCTTTTCGCAGACTCACAGACTGGCACAGAAGAACAAAGCTGTCAGAGAATCCCACTCCTTCCCAGGATCTCAGAGTGCAGAAACCCAGTGATTTACCAAGCCCCACCCCCAGTTCACAGGCAACTGAACCTTAAGAGAGAAGCAGATGTCAAATTCCCTTCATATCCACCTATGCTTTCCCTTAAGCCCTGGCTTAAGAGATACTAATAGAGACTCTCCCCTAATCCAGCCGCTGTTGCCCTCATCCTTATTCCCAAGGAGATTTACCAAGAGGATGAATCCCAGCTCAAGAACTCAGACACTTGGCCCCATGTGCAGCATTCCCTTTAGACAGCTAGGGCTGAGCTTGGACTTGGTGGGCACACAGCCCCGGATGGACACAGGCATTAACCTATGAAATCTAGACTAGTAAATGTCCCAAATCCTTCCACTAATGAGCAATAATGACTAACATTTATTGAGTACTTAATATGTGCCAGATATGTTGAGACTTAATACGTGCCTGCATTAAAGAAGTGGATACGTTTGCTATTTCTCTGTTTGATACATAAGGAAACTGAAGCAGGTGGCGCAAGGTCACTCAGCTAATGCATGGTCTAGCCAGGACGAACCCTCTGTCTCCGGAGCTTGTACTCTTAACCTCAAGGCGGTACTGCCAGGGGAGAGGCCCTCTTCAGGTCCCCCTGGACTGCCTTCTTACAGCTGCTTGTAAAGTGCACCTATTCCAGGGGAGGGCCTCTGGCCTGCTTAGTGTACCCACTGGGTATGAATTGGTTTCTCAGATCTTTTCCCCGGAGGGAGTTAGCAGTTGGCCTGAGGATGACCCCTGGGCTTCCTGAGAGGGAGAGGGGGAAAAGGAGTCTCTAAAGAGGGCATAATGGTCAAGGAAGAGGGGATAGGGGTCCTTGGAGGCACCCAAGGGTGATGGGAAGGAGGAGAGGAACAGTTAGGTCCCCCAGCTCAACAGAGACAACTCCAGGGAAACAAGACTGAGTAGCAGTGAGGGTCATACGGGGAAGGGCCCCTGGGCTGACCTCTCAGAGCCCATGCTTATGGTGTGATTCTTGGTGTGAAATTGAGGGTTTGGGAAGTGGACGGACAGGGGAGTGGAGTGGTGGAAACAGCCCTCCAGACACGACCTGGGCTTCAGGGTCCTTCAGACCACAGGGCTTCTGACCCTCTGAGGGTGTCCCAGGCCACTCCATCAGAGTCCACAAGTCAAGATTCTGAATTCTAACCCCCATCGCCCAACCCAGTCCTTGGTTCTCCAAGAGAGTGAAGTGGGTCTGTGGCAGCTGGATGCTGTTGGGAGCCCTGTCAGCATTGCCTGAAAACTTAGAATCAGCTTCTTCCACCGCTCACCTGCTGCTGTCCATTCAGTGCCCACTGTGTGCTCACTGGGTCTTCATAGCCAGGCGCAGAGGTGGACCGGATTATCCTCATTTGACCTGTGAGGAGTTGAGCTCAGGGAGGTTGTCACTTGCCCAGGAGTGCAGAGTGGCCAAGCCAGGGTTCAAACCCAGAATTCCACACACTAAGTGTGGTACCTCTTTCACTAGTCCACAGCTTCACCCCAGGGATTCCCACCCAGGCTGTAGCTTTGGGGCCCTCCTGGGGTCCTCAGCTTCAGGAATTCCTTTCCTTCCCAGGCCCTCTGGCCACCAGTTCTCAAACCTCTATTTGCTTCAGAATTGTCTGGGGAACACATTTAAAGCAAAATGAGTTCACCTAGAGTTTACCCCCCAGGGATTCTGGCTATGGAAGTCTGGGATGGGCCCCAGGACTCTGCATCTTAGCAAACCCCCAGGTAACTCTGAAGCAGGAGGTTCCTGATGCATCCAGCTGTACTTGCCACCTCAGAACTTCAGAGGAGTCTGTCCCAAGCCCTTTCCCATAGCAGGGGTCCATAAAAGTCTGAGGGGTGAACGAGGGCCCCTTTATTCTGACTTTGTTGCTCAGTTTCCTATCTTGTGTGTTTCAAATGTTATAAAGGGTGATGGGAGAATTTTCTATGCTGCAGACGGGTTCCCTTTGTCTTCTGAGGCTCCAGGCTGCTTCTCCTGGGTTTCACACATAGGCAGGGACAAGTGAGGGGACAGGGCCACCTCCTGAGGTCTCAGTAGGGGCCTGGGGCTGCGCCTCTGTTTTTAGTCCAGGATGCTGCTCTCTTGGCTAAAATCATAAAACGGAGACCAACACCCAAGGCAGTGTTTCTCAACCTGCGGCTCAAGTGCTTCAGAATCCCCTGTTATTTGGCAAAAATGCAGATTTCCTGCCCCACCCTGATTTATTGAATTAGAATTGGGGAGAATGCAGGGCCCCAAAATCTGCATTCTTAGCTAGCACTCCAGTCAACTCTTATGCAAGTGAATGTTTGAGAAATCCTGCTGCAGATCGTGGACTGTGGAGTGTCACAGACCTGAGTTCAAATCCCAGCTCTGCAATGAAGTAGCTGTGTGGGCTGGAACTAATTCCTAACCTTGGTGAGACTCAGTTTCCGCATCTGTAAGAAGTGGCGTACTATACCTGCCTATAATCCTCTTGCTGCCAGGATTCAATCAAACCATGAGAAAACTGATGCAAAGCACCTGGCATCCAGGAACCTCTCTGAAGGCACACCCAGTCTAGTGGTAAAGAGAGATGCATAAATAAATGCCTCCCCTGGGAAGGAAGAGCTGTGAGTTGAAAACACTGAGCATTACTCACCCCACAGCAAACACGGAACAGCTTTAAAACAATTCTGACCTTGCATTTCCCCTTGGGTGAGCACAGTGAAGCTTTTCAAGGTGACTAGGTCCATTCCTACCCTCAGGTGTGAGCCATCCCAAGTTGGGGTTAGGTGTTGGCAAACCTCAGGTCTGCCAAGGTCCCTGGGACCTTCAGCCTTGCAGTTGGCTGCCAGGAACCGGAAGTCTTCAAGTCTTTCCTTTCCCTGGCTCCCCCAGTCCGGCCGATCCAGAGAAATACCAAAGCTTGTAAAAAGCTTCAGCCATTTATAATGGGTCAGTTCCCTCCGGAAATGTTCCCCAGCTCTGCTGAAAGTTTGCCAGGCGACTTGGTGACGTCCTGCTCTCAGCCCACACAATGGGCATGGGCAGAACAATACAGAGTAGGAAAAACATCCCGCCTGTCCATAGGCTCACATCCTCCTGGGACCCCACCCCACGGCTCCCAAAGTTGGGGGTGGGGAGGGAGGGGTGCAGAGGGAGGCAACAGGATGTCAAAGCAGCTGTGGAAGAGGGGAAGGGGAGTGGAAGCAGGACCAAATTCCCCCATTTTGGCTGCATTCTGAACCAGCTGCGTGAGTCAGATTAGAAGTCAAATCTGCTTCTTCTGGCTCCCCCGTCAGCCCTGGGGGTCCCTGCTCAACAGCCCTGACACTGGAACGGATTAAAACCTGAGCTGGCAAGCAAAACAGTTCACAGGGCAGTGAGGCAGGCAGGCATACCTGGTGGGAGGCCTTGCTTTGTCACTTAATTAACTATGTGCAAGGTGTTAAACCTCCCAGGGCCTCAGTTTCCACATCCATTGAATGGGGTCATCCCACATGCCCTGTCTACCACACAGGGTGTTTTCAGAGCAAAATGGGCTACCATGCATGAAAGCACCTCAATAACTATAAATACATTACTTGGTCACCAACTGGTGTCATTATCCTAACAAAGCAATTGGGGAGTGGGATGGCACGCCTGGGGGAGGCACACTCAAGAGGACACGGCCCTCTTCAACCCAGGCAGCTTGCAACCTGAACCCAGAGAAGAGACCTAACACGTTGGAAACCTGGATACATGAGCGCAGGCCACAGGCTGTGAGAATTTCTAGGCAGTCGGGCTGGGGGTGGTGGTGGTGGCTAGGATGGGGTGGAGTGTGGCTGGTCGGGGGGCAGTTATTGGAAAACTTACCTGGAGGTCACACTTCCATACTAGGCTCTCTGTTTTTCCTTAGGTTGTATATATTTGGGTAGCCTTTTGGGAAATGGAGGTTATGAAGGGCTAAGGCCCCCATGAAGCCCTTGCATCAGCATTGGTGTACACCTATTTGGTGCCAGCAGAACTGAGCACATAGTGCTCAAGGAGTTGATCAGGGAAGGCTTCCTGGAGGAGGGTTTGAGGCATGCTTGAAAGGAGGAGAGAGGAAAATGGCTCCCACAAAACCCTAAAGTGAGAACAGACAGGTTGATGTAAAATCAGGAGCAGGGAGGACCCTCTGAGGGCATCTGTACCCCCCAACCCCATCACTGTAGGGACAGGAGCACTGAGTCCCACCACCTGCCCGAGGCCCAGAGTCTGACTGAGCTGCTGCAGGAGGTGGGAGGGGATGTCCGGGCAGAGGTACGAAGGCTTGAAGGAAGAGGCACCTTCGGGGAAAGGTGGTCCTTGGTCTGCTAGCAGGAGTAAGGAGTGTGCAGTGGGTGGTCAGGTACGGGACCGGAGAGAGAGGAGGGTCAGGGCTGGGACACAGCGCTGGGGCACTTGCTGGGGATGGGCACAGCCCCTTAGAGATGACAGTGGGATAGTCAACAGGATGTCTTGAGGCCTCCAGGAGCTCCTCTGCAGCCCAGGGCCACATTCTTTTGAGTATTCGGGGGTGGGGGGTGGATATGGGGGTTGGAGGAGTATGGAAACACCTAGAAACAAGACCGGCTTTTACCACCTGACTAAATGGCGCTGTGTCTAGAGAGGTCTAAGCTCAAAGTAGAGCGTCACCTGGGGGTGCTCACTGGTGCAGGCAAGGAAGGGAAGGACTTGCAGAGGTGGGTTCCAGCAGGTTCCTAACGTATCAGAGGTTTCATTTCTATGTTAATTCATTTTCATTCACTAATATGAACTATGAAGCCTAGAGGTCCAACTCACTTTCTGAGGCTTGCAATACTGATAGGTAGGCAGAGGTTGAGGAAGGGGCGGGGAGGCAGGCAAGTGACAAGCTCCCTGGGCAGGCCGCTCACACCCTCTGGGATTACCTGCAGATGCAGGTAACTGCCCATTACTGTCAACATTTCTGCAATCGGCTTCTCTCTCCCAGACCAGCCGGTGAGTTCCTTGAGGAAAGAGAACTGTTTACTTAATTCTGAATCTTTAGTACTTCACAGAGTGATCTGGACCAAGGAGATTTTTAATAAACGTCTGTTAGGGGCCCCTCCAAGCCCAGAGCCAATGTGGTCCCCATGGATCCTTCTCGCAGTGGGCAGTGACCAGGAGGGACCAGCCCTGGTCATGGGAACACAGAGCCATCCTCTCTGTGAGCATCTCTCCAGACATGTACATCAGGGGAAATGGAAGTAAAAACTCTAGAGCCATGGAAACCCAACTGATAGCGACAATATAATCATAATAATGGCTTTTGTTGTCCTTTTCATTGACCATAAAGATAACCCATGTTCATTGTGAAAAACTGAGAAAATGGAGAAATTCATGGCGGAGAAAGTGATAATCACTCATCTGTATACATATACATATACTAGTTGTTTTGTCATGATACTTGTATAAATACAAAATTAGGACTATACATTTTACATACTGTGTACTTTTACAACCAGTGTATTTCACCTATGTCATAACATAATTATGTTGTAAATAATTTTCATAAGAATGTCATAAGCAGTTTTCCATGAGTTGAAATAGGCTTTGAGAAGAAAGTGAGATACAAATGTTTCCATACTAGCTATGTAATGGATGGAAAAACATGTATTTATACTTCTCTTGTGAGATATTTATGTTGCTTCCATCTTTTTATTGGGTATAACAGTGCCACTGTGACAATCTCTGTCCCCAACTGTTGTAAACCTCTTACTATTTCTTTAAATTAATTTGGAGTAAAATGGTGTGTTCATTAAAAAAAAAAGTCTGTTAAATTTAAAAAAAATTTTTTTTAAATTTAAATAATGTTTGTTAAGTTCACGGTACCTTGCCTAACATACATCTGTTAGGATAAGGGACATCAGAATTCTGAAACTCCGGTGGCAGTTTGGGAGGATGGGTGGGTTCCCCTGGACAGAGGGGCTTTATTCACTGTTGTGTCCCCTACAACCCTTCCCCCGTTGAGAGAGTGATGCCTGCTTCCACCCTAGAGGACAGGCAACAAAACAACAGCCAACACTTAGGCGGTGCTTTTCTACGTGGCCAATAAATTCTGAGCACTTTCCATGTATTAACTCATCTAATCTTCACGCGTTCTACCTATGCGGAAACTGAGGCACTGAGAAGCCATTTTATGTGATCCCACAATTAGGAAGTGATGGAGCCAGGATTCGAGCCAAGGCACTAGAGCTCTGCTCTTGACCTCCACACGGCACTGCCTCTATTGCTTGGGAATTCCAACCTTTCCCCCTCCTCTGGTGCCCTAAAGCTGGGCAGTCAATTCCATTACTGAGTAGAGCATTTAGCCAGAGGTGTAGCATCACAGGTGGTTGAGGGTAAACTTCAAGTCATCACCTCAAGGCATGAAACGGCACTGGGCCCATCCCCCTGCTGCAAGGTAGCCCTCCCTCCTGTCCTCATCAGCTCCAGCTTTAGGAATTCCCACACCCGAGAGTCAGCCCCAGGTCTTGAAAGGCCAAGGCAGTCTGGCCTCAAAGCAAATGGCCCAATCAGATGCTCCAGGCATCTTGCAACCCAGGTGGAAGGGTGTTTGCAAGCCTGCAACTACCGTTGGCCACATTCCTCTCGGCATCTCTGAGGAATGCTTCTTACCTGTGGGCTGTATCTTGCCGCCCTGCTTGGCAAAGTAGAGACCCAAGGAACATGGTCAGACCAGGGGCAGATCTGGCCTATCCCAAGACGGCTCCTTTCTCTGCAACCTGGTAGGACTTACCAGAAACAGTGCATGCCCCTGGAATTCCCAACAAGTGGTCTCCCAGCCTCTGCTTGGATGCTTCCAGGGACAGAGAGCTCACTGCTTCAGAAGGCAGCTGATCCACTGAGTGATACCTGTGACCCAGTGCTTTTTATCCTAAACTCTCTTTCCATGTTTACTTCCCCAGCTACATTTTAAACTCTGTGGAAACAAAGCTCTGGGATGAGGTAATCTTAAAGTCTTGCAAAATCTTTTAGGTAGAATATGCTTAATACATTCTTGCTAATTGAGATCTTATCAAGGGTGAAGAATGCAAAACAAGAAAAAATATGATCTAATTTAAATGCCAGGACTAGGATCCCTGGGGGAAGGAGGGCGATGGAATTTCTGCTGGTGGAGAAGGGGCTGGGCATGTGCAGAGTGATATTCATGCTACCGCTCACTGAGCACTCGTGTCAGGCCCCTCACGGGAATTCTCTCATGAATCCTTCCAATCCCATGGAAAAGGTGTTGTCACCAACTCCATTTTACAGAGAAGGACACTGAGGCACAGAGAGGTTAAGAAACATGCCCAAGGTGACACAGCTTGCAAACAGCAGAGCTAGGATTTGAATCCAGATTCATGGATTTTGGAGCCTTGGATGTGCAAGATGCCTCCCCAGGGACCCGGGACCCAGCTGATCTCTCCTCCAGGGAAAACATGGATGGTATAAAAAGTCTTTGTTGTGTCTGAAAAAAAAAAAAAAGTAAAAGACAAAAATTCTTGGTAAATTTGAAAAAAGTGACTAATGGACAACTCCCCTTCCCCCAAGAAACTGAGACCTCATGAGAGGGAAGCAAAGATCGCATCCTATCTGATGCTGAGGCTCTGAGCTCCTGCAAGTGGGGTCTAAGGGTCAAGTTTGTATCCCAGATACTGGAAACAGAGCCTGGCATGTAGTCAGGAAGTCTCAGGTGAATAATGAGTGAATGTGGGAGGGAGGAGCTCAGAAGGAGACGGGAAGATGAGGGGCTGGGCTAGAAGCTTTGAGCAGGGAGGAGCGCTGACTGCGTCCCAGAGGGTCGAGCCCTGTATCCACCACTCTGGCTGGATCCGCTTGCTCACACAGCTGCTGCCATAGCACCGCCATGCCTCGTGTTGACATCACCAGGATGAGACGGACAAGCGTGCAGGAGGACAGAGATGCCGCTTGGCATCAAGAGAGCTTCTCAGGGATTTGGGGCGGGGGTGGACAGCTAGGAGAGGCTTCCCTCGGGAAGAGGCCCGGCCAGATGATCGATCTCTCCATTTGTGTTACTCAGGGCAACCCCAGCAAGAGGAAGGGACAGGTGAGGGGCAGAAAGAGGGGGTAGCAGAGGGAAAGCGGGGACAGGAGAGAGAAGGAAGTGGCTAAGCGGCATCTGCGATCCCTCTGGAGCCGCCCACCCACCCTGTCCATCCTGTTGAGGAGAGCTGGCGCCGGCTCTCCGGAGCTGGGCACCGACCATCAGAAAGGACGCCGGTCACAGCTCTGGTACAGGAACTGGGCCCCCGATGCTCAACGTTGCCTTTTGAAGTGGTGGGGAGGTCCGGAGGGTCCCGAGGAGGGGCTGGGTGATGGCAGGGCACATGTGGTGGGGTGGGCACAGTGACTTTCAGCTAACTCACTGGGACCTACTGGTCACCTCTCAGCCATGCCTGTAGGTGACCGGAGGCTGAGGGTGCTGTTCCCAGTTCCCGGGAACCCAGCACACAGTAAGGTGGCGCCTCCTGTACCCGCCCACAGCCACCTGGGAGGCAGACGGTATCGTGCAAGCACTGCACTGCTCGGGTAGGCAGACTTGGGTTTGAACTCTGACACTCTCCCTTGCTCTATGTGGCCCAGCAAGCTACCTTGCCCAGAGTTTCAGGTGCCTCACGGTGAGTGCGAGGACAGCCCCCACCTCAGGGCACCGCCCCCGAGAAGAGGCTCCTCCTCCCCTCCTGCGCCCCTCAGCTGCAGCCTCCTCCTACTGCCTGTATGTGTGTGTGTGTGTGTGTGTGTGTGTGTGTGTGTGTGTGTGTGTGCGGGGGGGTCCTTCCCTCCTCCGCCCATAGCACCCTCCTCTCGGGGGCTGCCTTCTCCTATTCGTCTCTCTGAGCCTTTAAAAACAGAGGTCAGTGGCTTCGCCATTCAGAACGAGATCCAGAGTCCCTTCCATGCCCCACAGCACCCCACGTGAGTGCTTCTCAACCCTGGCTGCGCGTTGGGGTCACCTGCGGAGCTTTTAAGAAACTACTGTTGCCTAGCCTCACCGCTGGAAAATCCGTGTGAATCACTGGAGCTGGAGCCGGGCGTCCGTACTTCTTAAATGCTCCCTGGTGGATCTAACGCGCAGGACCACTGCTCCACTCCACGTGAGCCAGCCTTCCTGTCACCCCGCCCAGGTGCTGTGCTCCAACCTGGCTGCCTCCTTGTTCATCCTCAAACACCCTCCTTTCAGGACCTCTGCTGGAATACTCTGTCCTTGGGGGTCCACATGGCTCCCCCCTTACAAGTCACTGCTCCCCAATCTTATCAGTGAGGCCCCTGACCATACCGTGTGCCAGGCCCCCACCCTGTGCCCTCACATCTCCCCTGACTCTGCTTGCTTCTGTGTCATCACATTTGACCCCTGACGTGTCACATTTATTTGCGTGATGCTTCCTCCTTCACTAGGATGCAAGCTCTGTGAGAGCAGGGACATGGAGGTCTTGCCTCATCCTCAGTGCCCAGCACAGTGCCTGGCACACAGTGGGTGCTTGATAAAAATCTGCTGAGAGAAAGGCCGTCAACGCCAGGAGGTCTGAGCTCCCACTGCCGGAAAGCAAGTGTGGAGAGTCTTGCACCTCGGTGTCCTGGCACCCAGCACAGGGCCAGGCTGTGACCAATTCACGGGGCTGATGATTTGCTCTGGAGACAGGGGCTCAAGGGGTGCTGTGGAGTGTCAAGACTGGAAGCAGGGGTCTAAGCAAAGATGAAGGTGGAAAGGTGGTCCAAAAGGAGCTGAGCTGCTTTGAGGAGGAAGGAAAGGTGGTCTGGCAAGTGTCCCACACCGGGCTGGCCCACGTAGCCTAGCAGGGCAAAGAGAGCAGTGGCCTGTGGGGCATCAGCCCTGACCACTGGGCCCAGATCAGAGGGACAGGGTGACTGAGAGCCCACAGGAAGGGTGGGGCAGGGGAGAGCCAGCCCCAGGTCCCACCAGGGTGGGAGAGGACTGGGGCAGAGCCCAGCATGAGAGCTGCTGTCACCCTCAAATAGGACCTTTTGTCCAGCAGCTGCAGGGCTGCTGCAAAGCACAAACGACCCCGCCGAGTGGGCCCAGTCGGGGGCCCCAGGCACTCCTGACCCATCCCAGGAGCCCATGGCAAAAGTGAGGTCAGAGGGGGAAATGACTGGCTGGCAGGTTTGGCCAGGGACTCCAGCGTATGGGGCAGGCCGCTGTTTGTGAGAGCCAGCCATAAGGAATGTGGGAATGAAGCTGGGGGTGCCCAGGAAACAGAGGGCTCCAGGACACGTGCCCTGTGTGGCGGCAGTCTGGCCACCGGAGAGCCCGACGGCAACCCTCGAAGCCCTTCTGCCCCAGCAGCTCATAACCGGTTACTCCGCCCCTCCAGCTTCCTTCTCCAGAAACATCATTTTTCTTTGAGCACTAACTACATACAAGGGCTGGTAGGAGCCTGTCCAGCTGAACATCCCCAAGCTTTCTAGGGCAGAAGCTCAGAGTGCCTTAATGTCTCCACAGAGACCTCCAAAGTCCCCCCACCCAAGTGAGCCTCCCTGGGGGAGTGGGCTCTTAAAGGGGCAGAAGCCTCTGTAAACTGGTGGGTACTGCTCTCTATGATACAACGGTGGCCTCTGGTGTCAAGCGGCACGCCAGCAAAGCAGTGTCTGCTCTGGGGCCTTCCCTGCTGTGTGTTTCTCTGGCTCCTGGGGCTCTGCCTGGTCTACACCTCCCCTCCTCACTCCTTCTCCTCTTTGAAGACCACGGGCTGGAGTGGCAGACAGACCTGGGATTCTAATTTGCTACATGACCCAAGGCAAGTCCTCTAACCCCTGAGAAACTTACTGTCCTCACCTGCAAAGTGGGGAGAAAGGGGCTTGTTGTGAGGATTCAATGAGAGGCATAGTGCCTGGCACACAGTAGGGAGCTTAGCAAACCTTAGGTCTTCGCTAGCTTCCTCCCACATTCAACTAAAAGGCCGGACTCAGATGCCCACCAATGTGTCTCCTGGCCCCTGCCCTTACTGTCCTCCAGTTTAGCGACTGGCTGCCTTTAAGAGGTGAGGAGGTCTAGGCTGGCAGAATCCATGCTGAGAATCACTCTTTACTTCCATGATCTTGGGGGACATCACCCAACCTCTCAGCATGAGCCTCCTCAACTGTGCCAGCAAACTGGAAAGTTCTTATGGCCAGACATAAGGCCACTGGTCAGGTAAGGCCAGGAGGTTTGGGGCCTGACATTCTCAGGGTGGTCTTGGGGAGAACAAACCTGGACACTGAAATGGAAAATGGAGCAGGATGCTGAGAACTCTGGGAGATGTGTGTGAAAGGAGGAATGGACAGACCCAAGGTAAGAGGCCATCCGGGCAGCGGGAAGGGGAGTCGGGTCTGTGCAATTACTGCTGGGCCAGAATTATAGGGAGGTTTGTATCCTAGTTCTGCTGCCCTGGCCTTGACCATCCCCCATGTCAACCCTCTCTTGAACTTTCCTCCTTGCCCCCCAATAAGTCAGAGAGCCACTTGGTTGGGGGAGCACAAGGGTCAGCGACAGTAGCCAGAACCCCAGACCCTTCCCCAGGACTCCTGGCTGGCCCCACCCCTCAGGCACCAACTTGGGCCACGGCTGGGACCCCGAGCACAGAGTCCCAGGCCTCTTCTGCTCCCACCCCAGGTCACCCAGAGCTGACTTCCAGCTCTGAATGCAGCAGCATCTGGAATACAGCAGGGAGGGTGCAGGGCACCATGCCCATAGCCCAGGGTGGGTTCAGGGACACATACAAACCAAACTCTCTCTCCACTTTACGTACACATACAAGCAAGCCCCACTTGCACTCAGAAGGCCCGGAGGGGGCCTTCTGTCCTCCATCTTTGGCATCAATCTGTCAAAACCAGCTTTTCAGCATGAGACTGCTCACTCCTTTCTGTACAACATGAATTAAATATATTATCTGTCTTTGCGCTGAGTCACGGGACTTTCACAGTACGGTGGGGGAGGAGGGGAGGGACTTGTGGGGAAGCCAAGACCCTCCAGGGCTGCTCCTCAGCCTGAGGGGGGTGCGCAGGGGACCTGGCCTCGCCATCCAAGATTCAGCCAAGTGTTGAGGAGACTTTGGGAATAGGACAGGTGTGCTCCATAGGGGTGGGGGGCGGGGCCTTCTCGCAGGCCCTAACACTCCCAGTCCCCTGGGGCCTGGGGCTCAGGGCTCGGGATCAAAGTCTATCCCGTCCTGTCCCACCTTCCTGTACCTCAGACTGCGGTGCTGATCCTTTCTCTGGTGACCGCCCTCTGGGGAGGCCAGGGGCATGGGGAGGCTGGTGCCCAGATAGGGTGGAGCAAGGACAGAGCCACGGGGGCCGGGAAGGAGGGGACGAGGGAGGCTGTGCCAGCCCCAGGGAGCTGGCAGCAGCGTGAGGGTGACTCTGCATATCTGGGTACCGTCCTTGGGACCCTGGCCCAGGGCTGGCTTACCAGCGCTCAGGAATGATAAGCAGGAACCACTCTCGGGAAAGGGTGGAGAGGTAGCAGCTTGGGTCAGAGCTCCAAGGGCAGTGCGTGCTCTACCACCTGCCAATTTAAGGCAATCCCATTCAGACTGGGGAGACGGGCGGGCCCGGCTGAGCTGGCAGGAGTGCAGCTGGCGGGACCAGGCCACCACTGGACTCAACTGGGCGTCCAGCAGCATACAGGGCCTCTGGCGAGGAGTGGGGAATGGGAACAAGTGGGGGATGATGAGAAGAGGGGGTGGGGCTACAACTCCCTCTGTTGCTCTGGGGATACCCGCCCCTCAGGTGAGGGTGGGCTTTGGCACACACGTTGGCACCCAGGATTCCAGAGTCCCAGACAAGGTGCCATGTTGCTTCCTGCTCTCAGCGGGGGAAAAAGGGGAAAGACGTGTGGGCTCCAAGGGGCCTGAAAGGGACTCGACCAAACTGGTGAGGCAGGCAGGTACCCCGGGTGGGGAGGCATGGTGGTGCCCATGTTCAAGGCATAGCGCTCTGCCCGGCCTCTAGATTCTTCTGTCCATGTGGGTTCCATGCTGGTGTCTGAGCACTTTAGGGTGGGAAAGTGTCTGAGATCGCTCCCTGTCCCCTCACCTCCTCCCAGGGAAGCAGCTCATGCCCAGCCCCAGGGAAGGTGACGGAGGGGTTGGTGTCCAGGCCAAGGCCACTGGGGAGGCATGTGGGAAGAAGGGAGAGGAAACAGCCGTGGCCAGCAGGGCTGCCGAGAGGTCTTCTGGACCGGCCGTTAGCCCTGACTCCTCAGTCCTCCGAGGCCACACGGGCCCCATCCTGCCGCAGTTGTGCTCAGTGTGACCTCTCGTCCCTTGGGCCACAGCAGGGTGGGCACAGCTCAGAAGATGCTCTGCCGCCGGCTCTTCCCTCGCCCTGGAGAATGGAAGGAAAGATGTGGGACTGCAGGGAGAAGCTGGGCCGAAGGTCACCTGAGATCAGGAGGGACGGGCGTCCTCCAGAGCTACTCTGATAGAGCCAGCAAGAGCATGTGCTTGGGAGCTGGTCAGCCCTGGGTTCAAATCCCATCTCTGCTACTTACTAGCTATGTGAAATTGCACCTTAGCCTCCCAGAGCCTCAGTCTCATTGCCTGTGAAATGGGGAGCATTAACTAATAGTACCAATTTCAAGGGGTACTTTAGGATTAAATGAGATACTCCATAGAAAGCACTTATCATGTCTGAGGCCATCAGCTAGTCTAGAAACAAAGTATAGTTCTCCCAGGATGGAGGCCAGAGAGCTCAGAATTTGCAGAGAGAATGAATCAGGAAAAGCGTGCACCTTCCTCAGGGCTACTGTCAGAGGCAGCGTTCTGTCTAGGGTGGGGGTTGAGGAGGGAAACACAGGAGGAGGAAGCCTGGCAAGGAGATAGGGAAACCAGTCCCTTCCCTGCTCCCCACGGGCCCCCGGAAGACAGGCCAATGTCAGGGAGGCCACGCTGATTCCCATGGCAGGAGGGGCTGCCCTATCTCTGTTCCTCAAGAGGGTGGAGCCGCCTGCCCTGGCCTCCTCTAATAAGAAGAGGAGGTGGGGGAGGCATGAGCCCCTACCTGGCTGCTGAAAGGCCAGGCCCCGGTAGCCTGGGTCCTTCTGGAGCTGGATCTCCTTCAGGGAGAAGATGGAAGCAGCTGGGGTGAGAGAGGGAAAAGGCCGGGAGACAGCTGAGTGGAGCTGGCCCTGCTCCTGCAGCCTGAGGCCCCCACACCCATCGAGCACCCCCTTAGTTAGGACTGGCCCAGGAGCACCTAACTGGGCCTTTCGGGCAGCACCTTGGATCCACAGGGTTTCCTCCCCTTGTTGCAAACGAAAACCCAAAGAGGGGCAGCCAGGCTGCTCAGCTAGACCCAGGGCCTCTGGCCTCTTCTTTCCGGCTCCTCCACTCACACCAGCTGCTCCCTTTCTCTGGTGCTGGGGTGGCCCTGACCCCTTCCCCCAACCTCCCCTACACACTCACTGTCGTCGAGCTGGTGCACACGCTCCCCCAGAGACCGGAAGTAGGGGTGCCTCAGGGCCGCCTCTGCTGACACGCGACTCTTGGATTCGTACTGAAAAGCAGAGGGTGGGGGACTGCAGGGACCCCTCTGGGCAATGCTATTCCCATGCTAAGTTATATGACGAAGAAGGGAAGGGCCAGAGTCTAACCTGAGAAGCCCCTGGGGTCAGCTGCCCGCTCAAGCCAAGGCAGTCTCAGAACTCAGGGTCTCAGATCTCCAGCCACCAGGAGAAAACCAGAAGGGGGGCTTTCAGAGAGTGACCTCCTCTTGGGATGGAAATACAGATGCTGAAGCATCTAAGATCACAACTTTAATAGTAATATTAACATGTAGTGCTAACAACTACCCTTTATCGTGTGCTTATTCAAGACAGGCACCATTCTAAGTGTATTCCATAACCTCAATTTATCCTCAAGACCATCTTACAAAATGTGAATGATTCATTCTACTTTGCAGTTGAGGAAACTGAGGCACAGAAGAGCTCTGTAACTTGCCCACAGCTACACAGCTAGGGTCTGAATTGGGGTTTGAGTTGGGAGTGTACCCACTCTGAAGTCTGTGGAAGCCAGCACTCCCCTCGGGCCCAGTGGGTGGAGGGTACGTGGGGAACGCCAGCACGCAGGTGGGACGGAGGGCTGGGCTGGGATCTTGGGGCTTCAGCTCTCTGACTGCCTGGCCCTGGTCGGCGTGGGAGCACACTCACCAGGAGGAGGCCGGTCAGGAGGTTGATGCCATCAGTGTCCAACCTGCGGGAGGAAGGAGCTGGCACAAGTCTGGTCTATGGGGGCGGGGTGGGACGGGTGGGGCTCACAGCCACCTCCGGGAGGGACAGCCAGGCCCACAGGCAGAGAGGAGGAGTGGGGAGGAAGGGCTACCTGGGAGCATGACTGATGAGAGGCTGGGGCAGGTACCGGGGGAAGTTGTACGCTCGGAACTCGGACAGGGCCATCACACCAGGCCACGTCTCTTCCGTGGGGGTCCCTGGGGAGATGAGAAGGGGTGGCGAGGGGTGAGAGGCCAGGGCCGAGGGCGACTTGGAGGGGTGCAAGGTAGGAGGTGGGGTCATAGAATGACTGAGTCCACCGCGCCCCCCCAAGTCGCCCTCGGCCCTGGCCTCTCACCCCTCGCCACCCCTCCTCACCTCCCCCGGCCCTGTAGAGATCCGGTGGGAGCTGCTCTTCCCAGTCCGGATATGCGCCCGGGCTGGACAGAGTTCCGGCGCCCCCTAGTGGTGAGAGGGAGGAGCGGCAGGACACTGACCGAGGAGTCGGAAGATGAGGTGCAGCTCCTCCTTGACCGTGGAGCCGGGGAAGAGGGGCCTCCCTGTGGCCATCTCGTAATGGATGCAGCCCACGCCCCTGCAGGGAGCAATGGGCATGGGCGGCGTTAGGCTGGACCTCCTTGCACCCGCGCTTCCTAGCGCTGCTCCACCACGATGCCCTGCCACGGTGACTCAAATGGGTCATGGCACCGGGGTGGGTGGCCCAGAGCTGCAGAGGCTCCTAGCACAGCACAGCCACCCACTACAGCCTCCCTCTGGGGGCTTCTCAGGGCTCTAGGACGCTTTGATCTCTCCCCTTTCACTCTGTAGGATTTGGGTCTGCATAGCCAGCACCCATGAGGCAGCTCTTCAAGCAGTGTTGTCTCAAACTTCCCATCATGTGCCCCTCTGGACGAGAGAAGTCCACAAATCCACTCTCCAAGGAAACCCCTGGTGTAGGGCACAGCAGCCATTCATCAGAAAACTGTGCTTTACCTTTAAAGTTCGGCAATTTTTTCCTTCTACACTGAATCATACGTGCGTTAATTTTAAGAAAAAAAGTATCCCTTCTAAATTTTTCAGTAGAACTGATGCTTGGGTAAGAGTCATCATGTTTACTGTGGGCGCCCTCCTGTGCCCTCTGGTAACCCCCTATGTACCCCTGGGCGAATATTTCAGAAGCACAGCCTAGGAGAGTCTATTTAGAGCCAGGGAAACCCCAATGTAGCTCTGACTTATTTTATTTTTTTTTAAATGCATCTTTTATTTATTTTCCCCCTAAACTTGCTTCTCTTTATTTTATTTTTTGGCCACGCAATGTAGCATGTGGGGTCTTAGTTTGCCCACCAGGGATCGAACCCGCATCCCCTGCACTGGAAGCACAGAGTCTTAACCACTGGACCACCAGGGAAGCCCTCAATTCTTTAACATCCAGTTCAGCAGGACGCCACATGGCTTTTATTCAAAAGACATTGGACAGTCCTTCGCAGAGGGCTTTGGGGCAGCAAAAGCGAGTCGCAGGTGCAGAAGCCCCTGCCCCACGCCCCCAACCTCCCGCCCAGTCCCACAGCGCTTGCTTACCACATATCGATGGGGGTGGAGTACTCCGTGGACCCCAGCAGCACGTCGGGGGGCCTGTACCACAGGGTCACCACCTCATTGGAGTAGGTCTTCGTGGGCACTGACTTGGCCCGGGCCAGTCCTAGGGACAGACCCGTCACTGAACCGCCCCCACCCCCACCCCCGCGACAGTGCCCACATCCTGAGGAGACTGTGTCAGGTTCCTCCACTACCCCAACCCAGCCCTGTAGGCTCTGGCCCTCACCGAAGTCGGCCAGCTTCAGCTCCCCTCTCTCGTTGATGAGCAGGTTCTGGGGTTTCAGGTCCCGGTGCAGGATCTTGCGTCGGTGGCAGTAGGCAAGGCCCCGGAGCAGCTGGAACATGAAAATCTGGGGGAGGGAAAAGAAAGGAAGCAGTGCAAGGTGGGAGCATGTCCCATGGAGGGGAGGGGGGAAGGGAGGAACCCTGCGCCTCTTCCCCGTGGCTGGGACGGGGATGGGGACAAGACTGGGTGGAGGTGAGGTACTTGGAGAGCTACCTGGTTCTCCTGCCCACGTGGAAGCCACATCCTGGGCCCCATCCACCCCAGGAAATGCCATCCAGAGGGCAGGGCACCAGGTGTACAGAGGAGGCAGGAGGGTGGGGGAGGAGAGAGTACCCCAGCCGGGGAGCTGAGAGGCACCACACTGGGCCAGGAAGCCTGCCTGTGTGGGGACGTACGCACACAGAAGACGTCATTCATCCCTCTGAATTTCCCCGAAGCCTCTCTTCATCCTGGCAGGTAACTCACGCTCCCGTTTGACAGAGAGGGAACCTGACGCTCAGCGTTAGAGCGGGGAGGTCCATGACACGGAGGCTCTTACCTTGACGTTGTGCATGCTCATGAGGTTTCCACAGTGGTCCAGATACTGCTTCAGGTCACTGTCCTGGAACACAGGGCCTGGCTCAGCCCTCGCCCTGACCTGACGCCTGGCCAGGCGCCCTTCCCTGGGCAGGGCCCAAGCCGAGGAGTGGGACAGGTCCCTGGCTCTGAGCTGCCCCTAAGCCTGGGCCCTTCGGCCATTCCTGAATGGGAGCATCTGAGAACCTGATTCCAGAACAAGGCCTGGGCCACCCCCCTCTCTCCCCCACCCCACCCCTACCCCAACTCACCAGGTACTCAAACACCAGCGTGAGGGAGCGCTCCGTGTGGATGAGGTCATGCAGGGTCACAATATTGGCATGTTTCAGGTTCCTCAGTAAAGACACTATGGGGAGACAGGCCTGCCTGTGTCCCTTAGGCCCCATATGCCCCTCATACCCTCTCCTCCTGGGACCAGCCTCAGGAGTCCCCATTCCAGCAATGACTCTTGGCCCCCAGGCTGCCACCAGGGCTCAGGCCAGGAACCCCTCCTCCCAGGAGCCCCAAGACGACAGGACCCTAGGATGCTGTACCCTCTCGGATGGCAGTGCAGGGCGCGCCTTCTTCATGTTCCAGCCGGATCTCCTTCAGGGCCACGAGGTTCTCTGTCAGTTTGCTGCGCCCTTTGAAGACTGTGGCATAGGTTCCCTGGGAACAAGAACCCCAGCAGCCCAGCCACATTCAGGCCCCGCTCTCCTCTGTCCAACGTCCTCCTCTTTGTGCCTCTGCTTGGGCCGTGACTTTGGCAGGACCGCCCTTCCCTACCCTCCGACCCCTTCACTGAAATTCTGTTTCTTCCAAAGCCCACTTCTCTGTGAAGCTATCCCTAACTCCTTCCCGGTCAGAAGGAACTGTCTTTCCTGTAAGCCCCCAGCAGGCAAGGTGTCCCTCTATTATAACACCAGTTTTGTTCTTCCTTATGTTCTGTTGATGTTTATGTGTAGGTCTCCTCTGGGTTCCTGGAAGGAAAGGGCCACATCCTCCTCCGCTCTGTAAACCACGGCCCACCCCCACCCCCAGCCTGGAACACAAAGCCCAGCACAGTGTTTACGGAAATAGCTAATAATTACACGGCACAAAAGCTTACAGTGACCTACTCAGGCCTCACGACACCCTACGAGGTAGAACAATTAGGATCTCCATTTGACAGAGGAAGAAACCAAGGCACAGAGGGAGGTCACATAGCTCACACCAGGCCACAGAGCTGGTGAACGGAGGAGTTGGGATTTGATCCCAGACAAGAAATATCAGCAGGGGAAAAAAAGACTGGATTCTGCCCCAGAGCCCATCAGCCACCCCATCCTCATGCCCTCCTCCAGGACCTGGGCCCAGCTTAACACCCGCCAAAGGCTGGGCCAGACTGCGGGGCAAGATCTGTGGGACAGGGGTAGTGTGACCGCAGACTGGGGAAGGCTGGGGAAGACCCTGTTCCTCCTCCTCGCCATCCTGCCTGGCGGCCTGGAGAAAACCCAACCCAGCCTCTTACCTCCCCCAGTTTGTCCAGTTTCACGTATGTTTCCAGTTTCCCAAAGCCGATATCTGACTGAGAGGGGGAGACATAGGGTTCTGTGAGCTTGAAGGCCCCAGCAGTCCCACATAGAGTGCACCTCCTCACCCCCAGCCTCCAGGTGGAAAGGGAATGAGACCCCCAGGGGGTCTGAGGCTAGCAGGGTGAGGGCAGCCCCAAATCCTCCCTCTCCACTTCTCTCTGTCCCTGTGATAAAGGAGGGAGGCCTTGGAAGTGTGAGCTTCTTTCTCCCGTGGCAGTGGTGGGTGCAGAGCCCAGGGTTGTAGTCTTGGGATTGCCACAGGCCTTTATCACCTGTCTCCATCCTGCTCAGAAGCCCCTCAAGGGCAGGAACTGTGCCTTTTACTCCACTGTACCTTGGGGGTCCAGTTCAGAACCCACCTCGCTACAGCCTCTCTCATCATCACACTTGCTCCAGCTCAGTAGTACCCAACCCCTAACAATACGGATTCCTGGGCCCCACCACCCAGAGTTTGATTCTGTAGGTATCTGGACTGGGGACCAGAATCTGTGTTTTGTAAGATACTCCCAGGGAAATCTGATAGGCAGCCAAGACTTGGAAACACGGGCCAGCTGGTTTATTGACCTCACGCCAGTGAAGACTCTGGAACCCAGAGGGGGCTTGGAGCTCAGCTCCAGCACTGGTGGGACTCAACTAGGGAATGGAGCTTGACCAAGAGGACCAGCTGTGGGAATCCTCTCGGCCAGAAGGTGGCGCCAGAGGCCCAGAAACCTCCCTGGAAACTGCTGCAGGCCTCAGCCGGGACAGGCAAAACCAGGACTGATGTCTTGCAGGGGAGAGGGTGTTCCACCCAGGCGACCTCTGACCCTCTTGGGACTCACCAGGGAGGCACGGCGGGACATTCGGGTGAGCGGTTTGGGCAGGTCTGGGCTCTCCAGCTGCAGCTTCTGGAGGAATTCCTGGGGCAGACGGATGTCCATGGGCAGAGAGAGCCTCTTACTGATGTCCTGCAGCGGCCAGGATGAGACAGGGGTGCCAGTGTTTGCTCCAGGGTAGCCAGGGCTGTGGGACCCTCGCCTCTGGCCCTGGGCCTGGCTTTCCCTGTGAACAACCCCAGCAGGACTGAACCATGGGCTGTGAGGCTTCAAAGATGTGCTGAGACATATATGAACATCCAGGGGTTGCTGTGTGACCTTAGGAGGTGCCTTCCCCTCTCTGGACCTCAGAGTCACCATCTGTAGAATGAGATTCCTGCAGACACTGCGATTCTGTAAGCATGTTTTTCATACACTTGGGCACATGTATATGGGTCATAAGACCAATAGTCAAATTGTCTCGCCCTTGCTATGTACCAGGAATGTTCAGAGCACGTGGCATATATTCTCATTTAATCTTCTCGATGACCATTTTAACACAAGGAGACTGTGGTACACAGAGGTTGCGTAGCCTGCTCAAGGTCACAGAGCTAATCAATGGCAGAGCCGGGATTTGAACCCATGAAGTCTGGCTCCAAGGCAACCACCTTCCCGGGCATACATCTGTGGATGTGTCGTAGAGCCTGGAGCCCCTCACCTCCATGGAGAAGCGGCGCTGGTTCTGCCGTCGGTACTGCATGCCAGGGGACAGCTGCCCGGGGTCCTCCCCTCTGTCTGTGGGGGAGAAGGTGCTGGACTCTGGCTGGGGGTCTCTGCCCAGAGGACGGAGCTGCAGGCCTGAGAGGGAGAGACATCAGCCACCCTCCCTGCCTCTGCCCCGGCATGGGGGTGGGGAGGAGACTTCACTCTGCCCTTCCCTGATGTGTCAGGGAGGGTGGGGAGGGGCGGGGGGGGGATGCCGGGTGGGGAGGGGCGGGGGAAGGGCCCCAGACCCCTCACCCTCATTGTGCCGGCTGTGGAGCTGGTTGAACTGCTCTGTGAACTCGACCAAGGACTCCTCGATGGTCTCGGTGCGGGGCACTGACAGGGAGAAGCGGCGCTTGAAGCTCTTCATTTTGCTCACGATCAGCAGGCCGCAGGCCGCAGGGTCCTGGGAAAAAGTGAGAAGAGCGGGTGAGAACACGGCAATGGGTCCAGTCGACACCAGCTTCCCATCAAGCTCTGTCGCCCCGCACTCAGGGGCCAGGGTTGCAGCTTCCTAACCCTCTTCCTCCTTGGGAATCTCATCCCCCCGAGGACTCCCTGTCCCTGGGGGAGATATTCACAGGGGATATTAAGAAGCACAGCAAAGTACTGCTCATAACAGCAGCTGGAAGTGCCAATAGGATCCTGAAGGCCTCCCCAGGGCCACATGGTAACCTTCCAGCTGCCGGAGGTCTAGAGAGTTCTGGAAGGAGGCCAGGGGTGGCAGGGAAGACACCAGAACCAGGTGACCCTAGGGCCAGCAGCTCTTTACCAACTTGCACGGGAGAGGCTGAATATGTCAACAGCCAGTAAGCCGTACTGATTGATGCCCATAAGCTGAACATAACTTAGCCTACACCCTTGTAACGCAGTCTGGTCCCAACCCCATTTCATCCTAATATTGACACCTGGGAGTCCCTCTCTGGCTTGTCCTGGGTCCCCAGGAGACAGGAAAAGAGAGGAAAGGGACAAGGGAGAGGATGTGTGCATCTGAGCTGGCCCAGCCCCATCCCTCCTGCTGAAATATGGGAGGTCAGGAGCAGTTGAATGTCTCAAGGGAAAGACAGAAATTTACCGGAAACAGACAGGGCCCCCAGGGAGGAGGGGCTGAACACTGCTGGCCCCTCCCACACCAGAACCCCAGCAGGCAGGGTGTCTACTGCAGAGAGGGGTGGGCTGCTCTGCTCACCCCAGGGCCCCCTCCCCAGCGAGAAGAGGTTCCCTCCCTGCGGCTCCTCTTGCCCCGAGTGAGGGGACACCCGCTGGCCTCCCAGTGAGACTTGTGCAACTGCTTCTTCCCATAGACCCTCCCTTCTCTGTTCTGCCCTGAAAACTCAGAGTGGGGCTGTCATGCTTTCCCTTCCCTTTCCCCCCTTCCCCTCCCCTTTCCCCCCTTCCCCTCCCCTCCATGGTTTCATAAGCTCCCAGTGTGGCCACCCCCTCATTTCTACTCTGCCTCCTTCTCCCTCAGCTACAGTGGGGCTGGGATCAAGAGGCCTCACAAGGGCCCCCACCCACGCCTGCCGTGAAGCCATCAGGGCTAGCCCTGTGATGGGAGGGGGCCACCCTCTCCCAGCTTTTACCCATGCACCAAGCATAGCCCATTTCCAGAGGATGCTCTCAGCACTGTCACTGGCCAGTAACCAGTTGCCAAGGCGACCAGGCCCCTCCTGAATCCTGGTTTAAGGGATTATGGGTCAGTAGCATGTTTACTTTGCTTAAGGATCACATCCTTCTGTACTCAGCCAGCCTGGAAAGGGTCCTTTCCCTGGCTACCCCCAAATGCAGCTAAGTTGTGGCCCTCCAGCTCCTCTCAGCCCAGAGACTGGGTATGGCCAGGCACTCCTTCCTCAGGCTGGCACCTCTCAGAGTACATACGTTGGGTCTGCACTGCCAGCCGAGCCTATCTCTGTCAGTGGGCCGTGAAGTCTCACTCCGTTCGGCTCAACAAATGAAGTGCCAAGCATTACACTAGGCACTGGGGTTAGTGGTGAGTAAAGCCTGGTCCCTCTTCTCAAGGAACCTGGGGGCTGTGAGGCCTCCTTTGATGAGAAGGTAGCTGAAAGGTCTTCTTCTTCCAGCTTCCTTGCAAAGCCCACCAGCCTGGAGCTTTCTTACTTCACCATCTCCAAGCTCATTCCTGCCAGCCAACCTCAGCCACTCCTCCTGGCTCTGTGCGATGTCCGGGCCTGTCGTCTGCAGGATTCTCATGGACAGGAAGCTCCCACAGGCTGCCACTCACCTCACTCTTGTGTGCAGCCAGCCGGGGATGGGGGGGCATAAGGGGGGCTTCATGATGGTGGCAGCGTGTAGCCTCCAGTGACAAGAGGACCTCGACACGCCCTGCCTGCTGACTCATATTTCCCACACAACGGGAGAGTGGAGATGTCCCCATTGTACAGATGAACTGTTTACAAGTTGGCTGAACACGAGCATCAGCAGGGAGTTCTGGGAAACATTCAGATTCCTGGGCTTCGCCCTCAGATTCTGGAACTGAGGCTCTGAGGATGGTGCCTGGGAAAATGCATTTTAAAAAATCATCCCCCATCCCACAGGTTGCAGGGGGTGGCCAAAACCAAACACACAAATGAAAAAAAAAAACCCACGCCCAATGATCTGAACACTAGAGCCATGGTTGGGAAGCATCTGAGGTCTAGGTAAGGGATGGTAACCTGCCCAGGTTTCCAGATTGCACTCATGTGCTGAGACGAGGAATCCTCGAAGCTGCGGAGGCACGGGAAGGTGGAGGAATGCTGAGTGGAGCTGAAGACCCACCAGAAGGGGAGAAAATGTCTGCCCTGCATAAACCGATACCCCAAGCTCAGTCATGCTCATCCTAGGGGGTGGGGCGAGTGGGCACTTGGCTCCCTGAGGTCTGGGCTCTGCCAAGAGCGGCCAGTCACGCCCTCTTCTAAAAACAGGCCTCCCCATAAAGCCATCCTACAGTCTGGGATTTATGGGATGGCACATAGGGTTTGTGGCTCGGGAATCCACCAGTAGCGGCCATATATCTCACGCCCTTGCATTTGCCTGTAGGGGAGGGAGAGGGGAGCTCATCAAAAGCCTTCTGGGAGGGAGGCCCCCAATCTCTACAAGACAAAGGAGAAGCAGCCTGAACTGCACCTGCCCTCCTTGTTAGCAGCAAGGAGACATCAGTGGGACCAGCAAGCATGTGGACGGTGAAACTGGGGACGGCTCACTTGAGCCGGAATGGGGGACCAAGCAACGCGGACGATGGGAACCAGCTGCTCTGCACCCGGCCTGAGAAGAGACCGAGAGGAAGTGGCTGTCACTGTAGCAGGAGCGATGGCGGTCAGATGTAGGGATGGACTTCCTGATGGTGGCAGGGGAGCAGGCGGCAAGGGTGGTGACCACGCAGAGAGTGGACGCTGCTCTCGGACGGGGACAATTGGGGCCTTGAACCCGGCAGGGTCTGGGTGTGACAGGGCAGGCTGGGCAGTGAATGGTCTGTTGTTCCCTACGTCAGGACACAAGATGCCTCTGTGACTTCTTTCTTGGGAGAGTCAGTTCCTCAGATTTGAGGGTCAGGGGGGAAGGGCGACAGGAAAAAGGCCTGTTACCTTCGTGCGGTCTGCCCCTCACCCCCATCTGGGGACAGAAGGGCTCAGTGTGACCCGGCCTGAAGCCAGCCCAGGGCTGGGCACAGTGTGGCCTTTGTCCCCAGGGCCAGGGAGCCATCTGGGGCTGTCCCCGTGCAACTGGTGTCAGGGGAAGAGGGAGACGGGCGTCCAAGGACGCTGGCCTGGCCGGGTGGGATGGGGGGATGCTGAAGGAGAAGGCCCCCTCAGGAGCTGCAGGTGTGGGCAGGCAGACCCCCAACCAGGCCTTCCCTCCTGCCCAGGTGAGTCCCTAGAGTTCTCGGCCTACCTCCCATCACCTCCTCCTGGGCACACACCAGCCAGCCCAGCAATTCCTGCTGGTGCCAGAGAAGCAGGTAGCTCAGGAGGAAGGAGGAGCCAGACCGAGAGGAAACTGACACTTGCCCCGAGGCCACCGTGTGCCCCGCAAGAAAGGGCTGGACTCCTGGAGTGTTAGCAGGAACGGGCACTCACAGAGCCACCATTCTAATCCTCCCTGGCTCGCCTGTGGAGGACAACGCGGCTCCCAGAGGGGAACTGACTTGCTCAGAATCATGCAGCAATTTCCTGACTGTTGCCAAGTACACAGACTCAAGTGACCACATTGCTCCTCTCTTCTCCTAACTGGAACTCTCCCACCCTGCCCCTCCCTGCGGCCTAGGCTGTAAGTACGGTTTTCTACCTTCCAGGTCTCCTCCACCGCCATCCTGAATTAAAGTCAGACAACCCCAGCTTCCAATCCCGTGCCACCACTAGCAGGCTGATGACGGAGATTCAGTGACACCATCGCTCGTAGCTTTTCATTCAACAATTCTTTATTGAACATCTACTATGTGTCAGGCACTGTTGTTGACCCTGAGAATCCACTTGTGAACAAAACAGACATTAATCCTGCCCTCATTAATCCTGACACTCTAAAAGGGTGGGGAGAGGCAACAAAGAAAATAAGTAAATAAAATATATGGTATGTTAGATGGTGACAAGCGCAACAGAGAAAAATAAAACAGGAAAGAGGGATGGGGTGTGAGAGGTGGGATGTTGCAGTTCTAAATAGGGTGTTCAGGAAGTCTTCCCTGAGAAGGTGACATCTTCTGGGAAAAATTCTGAGTAGGCACCGGGGAGGGAGCTAGTCATAACAGAATCTGGGGGAAGCATGTCAGCAAGGGAACGGTAGGTGCAAAGGTCCTGAGGCAGAAGTGAGTTTGGTACGGTATGGGAACAGCAGTGTGGCTGGAGAAGAGAGCTGATCGTGTTGGGGCCCCTCGGGATTTGGGAGGCTTTGCGGGGTTGAGTGATCTGATCCCATCTAGGTTTTGATCGGCTCCCTCTGGCTGCAGCAGGGAGCTCGGTCAGGAGGTGACGGCTGGGGGAAGCGTAGAGCAGTGGAGGTGGGGAAAAGCGGCCGGATTCTCGGTATATTTTGAAAGTGGAGCCGAGCGATTTGCGGACAGATTGTATATGGTGTGTGAGAAAGGAGTCAAGCAGGACTCTGAAGGGTTTGGCCTGAGCAACTGGAAGGATGGGTGGCCATAGTGGGGATGAGGGATGCTAGGACTGGAGGTCTGGGTGGGGTTTTAGGCATGTGTTTCATGTCCAGTGGATGTCTGAGTGGGGATGCTGAGCGAGCTGACACAAGGAAGACACCCAGAAAATGTTAGCTCTCTTTTCTCTTTTTCTTTTTCTCTCGACTTCCTGCACAGATGTAAAAATGTACCAGAAAAGAGGCCCATATAAAGCGCATCAGACACATCCCTCACAGACGTTCTTAGAGCCCATAAGGCACTTTGAAGCCTTGGGATGGAAGAGGACCAGGGAACAGGGAACATGGTTGGCAATCGGCAGGCCTGAGCCACCAGATGGAGACGGAAAGGCCAGGCAGGAGGGGTCCCCCCAATTATTGACACAACTCGGCAGGGCCACGCCGGGCAGGGGACCTGGGCCTCCTAGCTGACTGCTCTTATCCACGGGGCAGGCCAGGCCGGCCCACGGGCCCACCATCCAGGTAGTGCAGAGGTGGCCTGCCGCTCCCCACCCCCTGGACGACCTCTGCCAGGCCCCAGAACTAACACCTGCCTCTAGGCTGGGACACCTGGGCGACCCAGACCGGGAGACCATGGAGGCAGAAAAGGAGATTGACAAGAGCATCCAGGGAAGCTGGGCCACAGCCTCCCTCTCACAGAAGTTTGGCTGCAGACTGGTGCAGAGGGAGGAGGGCAGCTTCACTTCCTAACCTCCAGGGAGCCAGGCTCTGAGATTCCTCAGGGAACCCTTATGAGAAGCCCCTTTGCCTTCCTCCTGAATAAAGTCCCAATCACAATAAAGCCTGCAACCCATGGTCCTTCAAGACCTGCCCCCCCGTTCCTCTCGGGCTCTGCTCTCCCCACTCCCCAACACAGCATGCAGTTCAGGTCCTAGGTCTTCAGAAGCTTCCCAGAGCCCCTAGGACCGCAGGGTGCCCATCTGATGGGCACACTCCATGCAAGTGCATCATCCACGGGATCACAGTGAGGACTTCCCTCGTGCCTCCCTCATCAGGGGTGCTTTGATTCCAGTGCCTAATGCTGGCCACATACAGCGGGCCTGGCTGGCTGTTTCACCAGCACATGGAGCACCTGCTGCATTCCAGGCACATGTCAGATACTTTTCCAAGTCCCTCTTTTGGCTTTGTTTCCTTTTCTTTCAGCGCTCAGTCTCTGTGAGTTCAGGGACAGGGGAGGAAGGATGTAACTTCCAGCTGCCCACTTTCTGAAGCCCAGAGGGTCTGACCCTTGGTCCCAAAGGCTGACCATCAGCTAGGATCCTTATGACATTCTCGGCTGCCCATTTCCTGCCCCCACCTCAGCCACTCAGCCACTCTGGGCCTTTGGGCGGGTTTCAAAACAGCTAGAGGCCACAGCTGACCAAGTCTGCAGACGTCATGAGCTGAGACTTCAGAGCCACTCCCTCCTTGCAGTAGAAGTGTGCCTGCAGGGAGCCGGCAGATACCATCTCTTCCTTCATCTTCTAGCTGACCCTGCTTTGCACAGCTTGAGGCTTTAGTTTCCCTAGTTTGCGACAAACCTCAGGAGAAGCCAGTCACCGCATGACTGGCTGGAGCTGAGAGGCAGTGGCAGAAGCAGAAGCAGAAGCCCTGGAGCCCTCATCACTCACCTCATTCCGCGAGCTCTTGCCTGGATGAGAGAGGCTGTCAGCCTGGGGCCTTCTGAGTGGTCAGAATCAAGGGGACAGACAGGCCTGTGGTCACTCTGCCAGCGAACAGATGCTCTGGACACAGGGACAGAGCTCAGGGAAGATTCTCACAGCCCCTGTTGGAATGCGGGAAGCAGGCGGGGAAGGCCTTCCAGGAGCAGGCAGGACTAACCTGCGAGAAGCCGGTCAGGAGGCGAAGCGTCTGGGGCTCAGGGTGGCCCCTGCCCTGGACAAATGCACCACTAGCCTCCACGGCGTCCTACCTGATGCAAAAGTCCCGCAGTGAGGGCCACGTGCTGCCCAGCCCTGCTCTCCAAAATCCTCCGCAGTTTGGAGTCATGGAAGAAGTCCCAGCTCTCCCACCTACTAGCACTATGACCTGGGAAGACACCGATGCCTCAGTTTCCTTTTCTGCTAAATGGGGATAATGCCTAACCTCCTATCCAATTGCCACTGGCTGCGAGACCTAACTTTCTCAGTTGCTTTCTGATGATGTCACTTCCCTATTTTAAATCCTTCAATATTAACACCACCCTCAGGAAAAAGTCCAAACTCCAGTGGCCAGAAGACTAGGCCTCCTGTGTTTTGACCCCTGTCTCCTCCTTGTCTCAGCTCTCACCCCTCCCTGGGGGGTCCAGCTTTATGAAATGTACTTGGCGTTCTCAGGGTAAACCACACTCACGGCCCACATGAACCTTCACTTGGCCTGGGATGCCCTTCCTCGTTTTTCCCTAGGTAAAAACCGCTGCCAAGCTCAACTCAAGTGTTGCTTCCCCTGGGAAGCCGCACGTGGCCACCCGTCCTCCCTCAAGGTAAAATGAGATGCTTCCAGAGCAGCCTGTGCACATTCGTAACTAGATGGTGATGTCTTCATGGCAAGAGCATGGTCTCAGGCAGCTCTGCTTCCCCAGCGCCTCACGGTGGAAGGAACCTACCAGGTGCTCAGCCAGTGTTTGTGGAATGAATGAACACACGGCTGAATTAGACCGTAGCCAGTGCACCATAATGACTCGTTCAAGCCTCTTTCCTCTATAGACATTTAAACATTAGGGCCATTGAAGACAAAGACCTTTTGGCACCTTGAACCTCCAGAACACTGTCTGTCTGTGTGCAGCCCCTTCCACTCTCAGGCAGGCCAGGGACCTGTTCCTACGTCTATCTTCTCCTTGTCAGGCCAGCCCTACTCTCAGCAGGTGGGACTTGAGCCCACGGGGATGGCCTGGTCCTGCCCTCTTTCTGGGCACACTAGAGCAAGCCCGGGGGTCCGTCAACCAGCCCTGGACTCTCTGGGACATCTTTCCTCCTCGCTTCTCCTGGCTCTCAGTGGGAACTGGAACCCAGGGACCTGCGGGCCCGGGACAAGGGGAAAGCCAGAAAAGTGTTCCCATCTTCAAGGCTCCAGTCAGGCATGACCTCTTCCTGGACGCCTTCTACGATGCCCCTCATGTCCTCTCTAGCCTGAAACCCTGCTGGCCCAGCCAGGTGGGGGCCCCTCATCTGTGCTCCCACGGCATTCTGGACGTCCCCAAGTAGCACCCTTGGCTCCCTGTACTGTAACTGCTTGCTTCTCTGTTTCCCTAGTTTGCCTGCGGGCTTGTTAAGGGCAAAAACTGGGTCTGACTCATCATTACACCCCCATGTGCCTGACATGGGGCCTGGCACCAAGCAAACCCTCAAATGATCAGTGAGCAAATCTATAAAAGCTGAAAATTCCTGGTTCTGGGAGCTGTTTGGAGGTAAGAGGGCTGCCAGGAGACTGTCAGTTGCCCACTGGACTCCAAGCCTCATCTGTAACCTAGCCCTCCTTCTCCAGCCAACTCTTCCCCATGGTAGTGGGGGGAGTGTGGGCTGGGGCAGAGGGGGCAGCTTCCTGCCCAGCAGCAACTCCCCCAGTGAGGTCTGTGGAGGCCTCAGGGTTGGCAGGTGCCACAGCACAGTGAGGGATAGACAGGGGATGGAAACGATCCTAAAGAGAGGTACCAACTGAACATGCACCGAGTTGGGGCCTCCAGGGCTTGTGGAGAGGGGCTTGGCAGACCTTGGGGCCCTCCTCATGGGCTCCCATCCCCTAGGGGCAGATTTCCATGGCCTCACAGGTCAGGTGCACTACCCAGGCTCAGACCTTGGCCTCGACCCCTACAGATGACCCCTCCTGACCCCCCTGCCCCATTGGTGTGGGCCCCACATCAGCACCGCTGATACTCTGTTCTTTTTGGCTTCCTAAGGCTCAAGGAATGAAGCCACATATATCATCTTCTGGTATTTTCTTTTTAGCCTTTTCTGGAGACCCAGCTAAGGCTGGCCTGTAATCTCTGTGGAGGCTCTGGATTTCTAAGTGATATGATGGGACAAGGTGCCCTTCTGTCCTGACCGTGCATAACATCCCAGACCAGAGGCTGGAGCAAGGAGCCAGCGCAGGCAAGATCTCTGTCTCCCATGTCTGCTTCCAGACCAGGCCTGCCTCACCTCTCAGACAGAGAAGACCCTTTTCCACTCCTCTTAGCAGCATCCATTAAAGACCCTCAAGGAAGGTCCCTCACCTACTACACAGTGTTTTTAAAATTCCAGAGTCTGGAACCTCTTCTTAGGTCTTTCTTCCTGAATCCCAATGGAAACAGCTCACAACTGTTCCCTCTCTGTTTGCTTAAGGACAGCTGCTGATGCCCACCATCCTCTATACAATCAGTAGGAGGAGAAATAAAGAGCGTCCAGGTCACCTCTCCTTCAGCCTTCCCTTGTGCAGGTTGAAGAACCTCTCATGGGATCTTTGTAAACATCTCTTTGGTTTTCTCGCCATGCCCAACTTTAGCAACAGAACGGCAGGGGCCTTCAAGCTCTGGCATCCCGGGGGACTGCTCAGTCACATGAGCAGGGAGGGCAGGAGGGGAGGGTTTCCCAGCACCTCCAGACCACAGTTCTATTTATACTGCACTCCCAGGCCTCCACCGCCACCAGTTTGGCCCAACAACGCCAGGCCCACATTCTGAAGGACCCTGGCCAACATTCTCCATCCTTTAGGGCAAGTGGGCCACTCAGCATGGCCGCCCTCTCACCAGGCTGGGTCCAGGCGGCCGCCTCGGCCGGGACCACCTCCCTGCTCCTCTCTGTCTCCAAGGCCCCCTCTGGGATGCCTCTGAACATCCTGCAGTTGTTCACCTGTTCTTTAAACGTCCCATCAGCGGCACCCACCACCCAGAGCTCAGGGGTGGCGCTGGTTTCTCCTAGACCCTCTCTCATTTCACAAGTATCCACTCAGCACCAGGCACTGTCCCAGGCTCTTGGCTTGTCTTCCCCTCCCCCAGCCTTCTGGTTCTCCTGCTTCTTTCTCCCTCCCTTGTCTGGTGGACTTACTTCCTCTACCTGTCCCTGAATGTCGGTGTTCCTGAGAGTTCCCTCTTTGGCCCTTTGTTCCTCCCCATCTACACTCATCCTGGTGACCTCATGCTCTCCTGCGGTGGAAACCACCACCCATGTGCTGATGACTCCCAGATCCACAGCTCTGGCCCCACCAAGCCCCTGAACCTCACACACACAGGCCCAACTGCCTGCTGGGCATTTCGGTCTAGATCTTCCCCTAGGGTCTGAGATCCTAGAATTACCCCACTGGGCCTAGGACAGTCCCCGAGACAGCAAATAGTTTGAGATGTGTATTTAAATGAAAAGGGCATTTGTGTACCACTTGTAAAAGCTGTATGTGTGCTAGATATACATGTGTCATACATGTACACTATATAAATACATGTAAATACACTGTATATAATCCAGAAGGATATAAATATATATATATGTGTGTGTGTGTGTGTATATATACCCCCCCCACATACACACATATATATATTCCAGAAGGATCTAAGTTAAAATGCTAACAGTAGTTATATAACAGGGTGGCAGAATTATGGGTTATTTTAATACCTTCTTTTTGCTTATTTGCATCTTCTAATATTTCCATAATGAACATTCACTGCTAATGTTAAAAGAAGAAGTAACGGGGCTTCCCTGGTGGCGCAGTGGTTGTGAGTCCGCCTGCCCGATGCAGGGGACGCGGGTTCGTGCCCTGGTCCGGGAGGATCCCCCATGCCACAGAGTGGCTGGGCCCGTGAGCCATGGCCGCTGAGCCTGCGCGTCCGGAGCCTGTGCTCCACAACGGGAGAGGCCACAACAGTGAGAGGCCCGCATACCACAAAAAAAAAAAAAAAAGAAGAAGTAACGCTTCTTTTTAAATGAAAAAAAGTATTTTTAGGTAGATTCCAGAACTATTTAGTGCAAACATTGGGAGAACTATGGTTTTCTTGAGCAGGGTCGGCAAACTTTTCTGTAAAAGGCCAGACTGTCAGTATTTTAGGCTTTGTGGCCATATGGTCTCTGCCATTACACAGCTCTATCCCCATAAAGGACCCACAGACAAGATGTACATGAATGTGTGGCTGTGTTCCAGTAAACCTTCACTGTGGACACGAAACTTCGCATTTTATGTAATTTTCAAGTGTCACAAAATATTACTTTCAACTTTTGAATTTTTCCCAACTACTTAAAACTATAAAAATCATTCTTAGCTCACGGGTCGAGTAATATAGGCTGGATTTGGCCAAGAGCCATGGTTCGCCAAGCCTTGCCCTTGGGCATCAGTGCCTGGATGGCGTTTGAATCCGGCACCCACTCCTTTGGGAAGTACTTATTTTCCTCTTATCTGACAAGGAGGAGGTCTTCCAGGCCTTTCTCATCCACTGAAGCTGTAGCAAGGACCAGCTGCCCTGGCCTCAGCTGGGGGAAGGCCCTGTGCTGCAGAGTTTGGGGGATCAGAGGCAGAGTCCCTCCTGGGGTCTCCGAGCACAGCTCACCTTGCCAGCAGGATTGGCAAAAGCTGGAACCACAAACCAGCCATCCTGGACGGAGCTCTAGAAATCCCCTAGTCTGTGTCCTTGTTTTTCGGGTGAAGAACGGAAGACTCAGAAAGGGGAGCGAGCTGCCCAAGGCCACTGGGTTGATGGGGCAGAGCCGAGACTAGAACTGAGGGCTCGTGACTTTGAGTTCCATGCCCTTTCTGCTCACCCAGGGTTGGAAAGGATGGCAAGGACCCGGCCGGAGACGGCATTCTCCGCACCGGGCACCATTATCAGGGAAATCAGCAGCCCACTGGAGGGCTGCCTTGCACAGGGAAGGAGCCAGGCAGGTCTGGCGTCAGCCCAGAATGTGGCACCCGGCCCAGCCGTGGCAAGGGGTGCTGCCAGCTGGGCTCCGTGCCAGGAACAGGGAGGGGCTCAGGGCCCCCTTTCCTGGCCTCAGCCTATGCCCTGCTAGCAGAGGGGGTCTAGAGACCCAGCACCGCTGATGTCATGAGTGTGATGCCCTCCAGTGCAGGACCTACCACCTACCTGCTTCCAGGCACTGGATCCTGCCAGGATGTGGGGAAGGACAGCCACGTCCCCTCCTGGGCCTGGTCACCCAGCAAGAATCTCCTTTGCTGGGTGGCTAGGGCCAGAGGAGAGAAGGAGCCCCAGTTCCTGAGGGGATCCCCAAAGGCAGGAAAGGGGAGGCTCCTTTAGGGAAGCAAGGTGTGAGGACAAAAATCATTCTGGAACTTTGCCAGAGCTTCCCACAATAATGATAAAATGGAGAGGGTGCTCAGGGTAAGGGAGGGTAGAAATGCTTTAAGAACAGAGTTTCCTGCCCAACTGAGGGCCTGAGCCCTGGTTTCTACAGGGATCAAGGAGAGGCCAGGGTCCTGAGAACTGCCAAATGTGGCCACTAAATCCATCTGCCACCACCCTGGATAATGACACCAGGCAGGGCAAAATTCAAGGAATATTGTGGACATTATCTCATTGGAATTCTCACAACCACATGAGGTAATACTATTACTCTCTCCATTTTCTAAATGAGGAAACTGAAACTCAGGTGAGCAAGTTCCTTCACCTAAGGCAACCACTTACTGAGCGACAGCGGCAGGATTTGCACTGACCCTGGAGTCCATACACTGCCCCCACCCACGGTGAGCAGGAGACACACACTCCACACACAAAAATGATGAATGAGGGGCTTCCCTGGTGGCGCAGTGGTTGAGAGTCCGCCTGCCGATGCAGGAGACACGGGTTCGTGTCCCGGTCTGGGAAGATCCCACATGCCGCGGAGCAGCTGGGCCCGTGAGCCATGGCCGCTGAGCATGCGCGTCCGGAGCCTGTGCTCCACAATGGGAGAGGCCACAGCAGTGAGAGGCCCGCGTACCGCAAAAAAAAAAAAAAAAAAAAAAAAAATTGATGAACGTACCAGCTGGCCATTGTCGGGTCATGCTGTCTACACTGACCCCTCTATTTCCAGGGAAGACTTTATTTAATGTTTGAAGGGTGGGGTGGGAGCACAGGGTAAAACCATTATCCAGAGTTCCAAGAAAGAGGGTCTCACCACTGTCCCTTCAAAAGTTTGGGCCAATGTCTCCAAGACCAGGGTGTCCTGTCTCACCAGGGTAATTCATGCTGTCAGGAAGCCTCAAGACCCTTTTCAGTTCAAAGGCAATTCTCACACCCGCCTCCTCATTGCTCCTCCTCCGCAGACAGAACCGTGGAGATTTCAGGAACAGATGCGCTCTCCTTCAGACAGGAGGTCTGGCTGAGATGCGCCTACAGCTTTCCCTCTTCCTGATCTGCTGCTGCGCCACTGGCCAGCTCCTGCCAGGCCCAGCCACTGGCTCTGTCATGATCCTGGGTCCCAGACCCTCCGCCTGAGCTGCCAGGAGTCCAGCCTCAGAGCTGGGTTCCGTGTGTGCGCACACATGCGCTGCGGGGACCAGGACAAGACCTCGGTTTGCTCCCACCCCCTGGAGATGGGAAAATGCCTACTCAGCAGCTAATGCCAGGAGGGCGAAGGGTCCAGGGTGGACGGGGGAAGAGAAATGTGACTCACACCCAACAGGGTGAAGCTAATCAGGTGAGTCTGGATCCAGGCCAGCCACTCCCTCCCGGACAACAGAGCAGAGCAGGGACTGCAATTAATTAAGTACTGGGGGAGGGTCTTCTTACCCCAGGGAAAGGAGGCCCTGCCAGAGGCCCTCAGAGAAGGGAGCTGTTGCGTTTCCAGGTCCCACCTCACTCATCCTAGAAACTGGGATAGAGGGTAAGGTACAGTCCCACAGCACAGACTCCTGGTCCTCTCCTGGCAGGTTCTCATCCAATTGGTATCCCACCCCACCCGCCATTCTCTTACACAGAGCCCTCCTCCCCAACCTGGAGGAACAGGAAAGATACTCTCTAAGGGCCTGGCCTGATGGGATCAGGAAAGCCTGCCTCCGTCTCTACTGAAAGCCAGGTACAGTGTGATAACTAGGAATTCCCTTCCAAATAACAAATACAGCTACCGGTTATTTAGTATTTGCCGTGTGCCAATGCATTACTTCATTTAATTCATGCAACAAACCTCCTTATTATGATCCCCATTTCACAGATGAGGAAACTGAGGTTGGGAGAAGCTCAAGAGTTTGCTGGGGAGAGAGAAGTCACACAGCTGGTATTGATACTTGCAGGAGCTGGGCTGGCCCTCTCCTTTAGGCCTCAAACTCAGGGAAGGAAAGAAGAAATCCACGGAGGGATGGATGGAGATGCTGGACAAAAGTCCAAAACAGGGTGACCCCAGAAAGTAGAGGCACAGCTGGAGTAGGAGCTGGGAGAAGCCAAGCGAGGCTCTGCCCTATAGTATGGGGCTTGTTTGCGTGGGCACAGGAAGGCCAGCTTGGCAGAGGACAGTCTGGGTCTGTCAAGAAAACAAATGCAGCCATAAAGGCAGCTTCATCTCCTCAAGGCCCGATGGGAAGGCTTCCAAGGCAGGCAGCTCAATCAGTCCCATGAGATCTTAGACCAAAAACCTACTTGTTCCTCAGACCAGGTACCCTCTCTCCTGCGATCCATGGAGAAGCTTGGTTCTGCCTGACACAGGATAAGGGGGAGCCTCCTTACTCACAGCACCAGCCCCATCCTTCCTTCTCCAAGGACTGCTATAGAATCAGACAACTCCAGAGTAGGCTGGCATCTCCCTTGATGCGGCAGGAACTAAGAGCCAGGGGGCTTGAGGTCAGATGAAGTGGGCTGGATCCCACCTTTGTGGATTTTGGGAAGGTTGGTATCTCAGTCTTTGTTTCCTCACCATAAAATGAAGATAATAATACCTACTTCATAAAGCTGTGTGGCACCCAATCAATAATAAATGCCCAGTCAAAAATAAAATCAAAAAATGGTAGCCACTGAGGCATTCAGAAATCGGATGCAACTTACTGAAGTCTACTCTGGCTCTGGAAGCCCCAGGAAGTTTGGGAAGAATGAAAGCTCCTGGTGGGGCGTGGGCAGCCAGCGGGGAGAGTCCCAGTGGGCAATGAGGTTGCAGGGCCGGGGGGAGGTCAGCCTCACAGGCACATCAGCGGCACAGGAGGTTGACTGGGGCAGGGTAACCCGAGACAGTAGCTCTGCTGTAGCAAGGTGACCCTCTCTCCAGAACACTTTCAAGATGCAGACCCAAACCCAGGAGCCAGTGTTGCCTGGGACCATCTTCGCCTTCCCCCAACCCTAAGCAAGGTGGTCCCAGCCCCCTGGCCAAGGCAGAGGAAAGGTAGGGGATCTCTGAGGACATTTCTGTCAGCCAGACATTCCAGGCATCCTCGTCCTCGAGGATTCTACTCCCTCAGTCCAGTGTCCGGGAATGTGCTGTGTGCCCGTGCCCAGTGGAAAACGTCACACGAACATGCCGAATCTCAAAGGGCGCTGACACAGGAGGGGCAGGCTGGTGGTGTCAGTGAGTCACAGGGCCCAGGACACAGTTGGGGAACTGCTGAGGGCTGGGCTGGGGGTGGGGCTGAGGTTCTGGGAAGCTGACCCCCACTCCTCACAGCCCCAACTCTCCCACCCTTGCTGTCGGGAAGGGGCTCAGAGAGAATGAGAAAGAGGTCACTGGTGCCTAGCAGGGCGTTGACCCCAAGCACAGAAGATCAGTTACTGTCTCAACAACCGGACTCCCACCACAAAGCCTGCAGACAGCTCCAGAAACCCCCCGCCCCTAACAGGGAGAGAACAGAGGCCTCCAGCACAGCGGACCTCAGATTTCTGATTCCTGATCATCTCCCCCGAGACAGAAGAATCCTCAAGCCACATCTCCCAACAGGCCACCCACCCTTTCCCACCGCTGCGTTAACCCTTTGCCCGCTGCTGCTGGGTGGGGAGGTGGTACTGCCCCTTTGGGCTCCCGGGTGGGCAGGGAGAGAAGAGGCACAGTAAACCCCAGAGGCCCCCACTCAGCCCCCCACACACCCCTCAGCGCTGGCACCTTTAGGGCTTCACGTGTCCTGTCCTTCCACCTTCACCCCAGGGCCCTGGCCTCCCACCCAGCCACAGCCTGCCTCTCTGGAAAGTTCACCGGAGCCCAGAAAGGCCTTCAAGGCGGGATGTGGTCCCACACTGGCGGATTCTCCCGTTACCGGAGACTCCTGAAGCTTGCCCTTCCCATAAGGAAGGGAACTGAGAAAGCGCCTGGTTCCCGATGGGGTGGAAAACTTTGCTTCCTAGGAGCCCGGGGGCCAAAGTGAGTACCGGTGGAGACTCCCGGGAGTGGGGGGGTGGGGGGGGGGGGGGGGGAGGATCTGAGAAGGCAAAACAGTCCTCCCTCCTAAGCACCTGGAACATGGGACTGGCCTTTGCAGGGCATCGCCCACCCCCCAACACTCTTGTCCACTCGCCTCGTGATCTCGGACCTCTCCATGTCGCTCCGGTATTTCCCTCCAACCTCTCTCCCCAGGGCAAAAGCAGAACGGCGCCTTTAAGAGCCGCTCCGCTTACCTTTGCTTCGTTCACCCGGCGCCGCGGTGCCCCCTCCTCCGACCTCCCCTTCCTCCCCCGGCACGCCGCCCGCCCAGCCGGCCGGACACAGCGCGCCGCCCGCGGGACTCACCGCGCGTGTCCTGGGGTCCGCGGTGCGCCAGCTCCAGCCCGCGACGGCCGGGGTGCGGCGGGGCTGGGCGTCGTGCCCTGCGCCCTGCTGGGGTCCCTGCCCGGGCTCGGGGCGGCTTCCCCAGCTCCGGAAAGGTGAGCGGCTCCCCAGAGAAGCTGCAACCTGAGCTAGAAGAGGAGGAGGAGGAGGGAGAAGGGGAGGGGAAGGGAAGGGGTGGAGGAAGGTGGGGAAGAAGAGGGAGGGGGAGGAGGAAGAGGAAGGGAAGAGCCCGGCCCCCGCCAGAGTTTTTCACACGTACAAGTTGACTCCTCCCCCGTCCCTCCCGCCCTGCCCACTGCCGCTGCCAATCCCCAGGGCTCCCTCTGCCCGGGTGCCCACCCCTTTCTCCCACTCTGGGAACCAGGGTACAAGTGCCTCTTCCGGTTTCGTTCCTAGGCCTGGCTTCTACCAGCCCTGTGGGACTGGCCCTGAGAGCCTACACTAGGGGATGAGGCCCTCCGGACTCACCCAGGACTGGGGCCAGGGCACGGGGTGATTTGCTGAGTGTCCACCCCTAGGTGTAGCCCTTCCAACCTTCTGAGTCTGAACCTGGATCCCAGCACCTGGCACCGCAGGAGCTAATATGCGTGGCCAGGTCCTGTTGGTCATTTTCGCCCTTAGAGTTCTTGACAACAGTATTCCGGGCAGGGCTGTCCCTCTGTCCTGTCCAGTGGAACTTGTCACTTACCTTTAGGTAAGTAAAGGTAATCATCACTCCCACTTCCTCCCCTGATGAGAAATGCAGTTTGTCCTTTTGGAATTAAACCCCGCAGGCCAACTGAGAATCATCTAAGAAGGCTTACAGAATAGCTAGTTCTAGTCCAGCTTTCATTTTAGAGAAGGAGAAACTGAGACCCAGAAAGGATATTGGATTGGCCCAAAGTCCCACAGGGTTAGTGGCAAGCCATGATTAGGATCCAAGCCAGTGGCCTCTCCTCCTCTCCCTCAACCATCAGACTTCAGGGATCGAAGGAAAACTGGGATGGAATGAAGTGGCCCCATCTGGGCCCCTCCCAGCCCTGCTTCCTCCTGAAGAAGAGATGGGCACCAAATCAGGGAGGTCTGTGGCCTCTGCCCTGCCAGTGGACATGGCCTCTGCAGTCTGGGGGCCCTGTCAGGGGTCTCTTGAGGAAGGGTAGTCTACAGTGGGGATGTGTTTCTGTTGAACACTTTCTGACGATGATCAAAAGTGAATGCCACTTCTTAAGTCCTAGGCTTTGAGCCTGGGGCCCTTTCCCTAGAGAGAATGAGTTGTTGAGGATAGGAAAATTTTCTTTCTGGAAGACATGGGCCTGAGTTTTGCCCTCCAACATCAGCCTGCATCCAACCTGTAGCACAAGATCTCTTGCAACTCCACAGGGCTTGGACTTGGGAGGGAGAAGGAAGACACTGGGCCCATCAGGAGAGTGACTTGTGGGTAGTCTGCAGGGCCACCTGGCAAAGGGCCTCCCAACTCTTTGCTACCTATGTTTTCCCTGCCAGGGCATGCAGATTTCCTGGGCACATGCACTCTGAGAATAAAACTGCCGAGTGTTGAAGCGTTGCAAAGAGCAGATGGATCCAGAGTCTCCAGGCTTTCAGGAAAGGAAGCAACCTTCTTGGCTCCATAATCCACGTGTGTGATAAGAATACTAGGGTTGCAGGGAGGAGTCCATGCAGAGGCAGGGAAGGAGCTATGCTAAGCAACTGTATTTTAGAGGATTAGAGAGAATGAAGCCAAAGGAACCAGGGGGATGGGTGAGGTCAAGAGGTTTCAACAAAGTTTTCTGAACATCTCTTATATGCCAAATAACGGCCAATTTACTGGGCACGAAAGAAGAATGAAATGCAGCCCTCCCCCTCAGAAAGCTCACCGTCTCATGGGGCAGTAAGTGACCAATTCCGGGGTGGAGGGCCAAGGTTAGAGCTGTGGCTGCCTGGAGGGGTGGCTCTGCTTGAACTGAGGGTTACAGGATGAGAGGACAATGGGGGGAGGAAGGGCTTTTCTGTTTTTCCAGCAGGGATAAGATGTACACAGTGCAGGGGTGAGAAGATGCGGCTACACAGCTCTGTGAGGCCAGAGCTTAGGGTTGGTGGGGCCGGAGGTGACTTCGGAAAGGGAGGCAGGTGCTGGATTTTGAAGACCCTTCTATGTACACCATGGCTAACGAGCCAGGACCCTCTCCTGACAATACAAGGCAACCTGGAGCATTTCAGAGGAAAGAGGTATCACCAGGTCTGTGATTTAGGACGATCCTTCTGGCAGTCAAGTGGAGGATTGATGGTGGGGTCAGATCTGAACATGCGGACCCCAGTTTCAAGGCTGAATCTGGTGAAACATCATGCAAGCTTAGACTAGCGCAGTGGCAGCAGGGAGGAGAGGAGGAGAGATAGTTAGGAGACAGGGTCACGGAACTTCGCACCTAGAAGTTAAGGGAGTGGAGAGTGTCAAGGTTGGAACCACTGGTGTGATAGGCCAAGCTGGGAGCTCCTTAGGGATGCCTCGATTCCCAGAACTTCCTTGTATTGGCTATGTGCCCTTGGGCAAGTGACTTAAACTTTCTGAGCCAAGTTTTGCAGTCTGTAATCAAAGATACTAAAATCGATGTGTGTGCTTGTGCATATTAACGATAATGTATGCCAAGGCACAGGGCTTGGCTTGTAACAGGAACTCAATAAATAGGAGATGAAATTACTGTTGTTTATCTATTCAACAAACATTTACTGAGCACCTGCTACGTGCCAAGGTCTGTACCGGATGGATCCTTGGGATTTAAATCTCAGTCCCCATTCTTATGCAGGTCAGCATCCCAGGGAGAGAGATGTGCAGAGGAAGAGTTCCTTAGCAAGGCAAAGGTAACTTCCAGGAGGAATCCCTTAACTGTGCCCAGGAGAATCAGGGACAGTTTCACAGAGGAGAGGTGACACCTTAAATGATGTAGGGTCAGCTACCTGCTCAGAGACTATCACATCATCCCCCCCACCCCCTGACGTGGGATTGCATTTCAGAATCTTTGAAATCTTCAGTTTTGAAGGCAACGCCTTGCTCCTTGGGGTTGGGGGAGGGGGATGGGCTGCAGATGGGTGTCTATATGCAGTCTGTATGGCAAATGGAGCCTTGGGAGCCCCAGGGAAGGGCATGAGCAAATGGACAGGTAGAAGGGGGAGCCAGGTAAGAGTGACCATAGGCATGTGGGTGGAGCTTGCTAGCAGGATAAAGAGCCTACGTGTGTGTGTGTTTGGCTCATCCTAATTTTTCGGCTCCCTTTCTCTGCCCTTCGGAAAATTGCCTCCAAATCCTCTGGTGACCCCACCCTTCTCCCATGCCAATTTTCTTTCCATACATCTCTCAATAAGCCCAGCTTAGTAGAAGCAGCACTACCTGTGTCCTCCACTAAGGAGGGACTCCCACGCTGCTGCCCCACGAACCAAAACCTCAGGCTTTAAAGTCACATAGACGGTATGACCTTGGGCAGTTACTCACATCTCTGGTTTGCCCGTCTGTAACATGGAGATGGTAATAGTCTCTCTCTCGGGGCTGTTGTGAGGTTTTCATGAGATGTAAATCTAGCACCTATCAATGCTTGTTTCCCTTCTCTACAGCCCAATAACTGGCTCCTTGCAGAGGGTCAGACAAGACTCTCTCAGCTGGGGGTTTCCCCTGGTGCTCCAGCTCCTGGGGCCTCTCCCCTGCAGGCCCCTCCCCTCTGCTAGCCTAAAGGGTCTGCTGCATTCCTGGGAGGCTCTGGTGGCCCTAGCACAACAGGCTGGCAGGCCTGAGCAGCATGACAATGCGGGCCCCAGGGGCAGCCCAACCCACTCTTCCTTCTTATCCTGTCCCTCCTCCCCACTGCCAGTGACATGCTGCTGCTCTGCAGTTAGGACAGGCATCCCTGGGTGCCTGAGGGCTGAGTGGGGAAGCTGGAAACAGCTCTCCCTCACAGACTGTGTGGGCAGCGCTTTTGAATAGCTTCTGAAAAATCAAAGTTCAAGCCCGCCCCACTTTCTCCTGGGAGGCGCAGCATCCAGACAGGGAGAGTTCAGCCAACAGAGAATCTCCTTCCTGCAACACTGCTGCAGGCTCTCCTCCTTTCTGGTCCCTCCCTCACCCAGGCAGGCATGGTCTCCAGAAGCACTGCAGGAACCCTTGGAAGGCCCAGAGACCTGACTCTGCCCCTAAGGTGCAGGAGTCATTTCTTTATCTGGGCCTCAGTTTTACTCCTCTGCAAAATGGGAATAACGTGAATGCCTGCCTCTCAGGAGGATTCAATGAGAGTGTGAATGTCAAAGTGCTTTGTAAACTATAAAAAGATCTGCATGTGTGTGAGATCATTAGTGGTTGACCAAAGAGCCCTTCTTAGGGTTCTAGGAGACAAGTGAAGACAAGAGAAATGAGAAACTAAGTAAAAACAGAGAGAAATTCTCCCCAAGGGCATGTATGTCCTTGACAGGGAGGGGGGAAAGTGGCAGCAGAGACCTGAGCCCATGTACCAAGCCCCTATGGCCTAGCTCCTTAGGCTGTACTAGTCAGTTGGAAAAGCAGGATGTGGCTGGACTCAGCCAGTTCTTACTCCTCCACTGAAGAAACCCAGGCCATTGTTTTCCAATGACATGTGGAGAGTGGGGATGAGTAGGAGAAAAATATCATTTACCTGATTCCATTGTAATTCCGGTAGAGAGCCTGGAAGTTTCCACTTTATCGCTGCACCAAGCATCTTCTCCTCACTGTTTGTGCCACATGTACAGGCACATGTGTACTTGTGCATGTGTGTACACATGTACACACACACACCGCCCCCCATGCACGACCACGCCAGACCTCAGATCGGGCAACAGCTGCATCCCTAGAGGGTTCTAGGACAGGGCGGACACATAAACAGAGTCAGCCAATCACAGCCCTGTTGACCCTAGCAACCATCAAACCAATTAGAACCCCACCCCTGTATCCAGCAGTGCCTCCCAAACATACCACACACACACACACACACACACACACACACACACACACACACACA
>NW_021703774.1:32894334-32898242 GCF_005190385.1 Monodon monoceros | reverse complement strand
CACACACACACACACACACACACACACACACACACACACACACACAGAGCCTTCAGGTCGATGCATTACCACAACAACGAAACCACCACACAGAGCTGAGAAAATGGGAAAGTGGCCCTCAGCAACGAGACTGACAGTCACTGGGGTGAGAATGCAGGCAACCCTGGCTGGGGTTAGGTCACTGAATAGGGTCCCCATGCAGGATGAGGGAGAAGAGAGGCAGCTGGTCCACCTAGGCTTTCTAAGTAGCTTTTTTTAGACATGGGCCTCAGTTTGCTCATCTATAGATGGGGTCAGAGGCTCCTGCTTGTATTATAGTATGTGCTCAGAGCATGTAATTACTTTTCAACTAATAAATAAGGATGGGAACTATAGATTTTCTTTTCAGAAAGCCTGAAGAATTTTGAATCTTCTGAGAAAAAGAAAGTTGATTGGTCCCCAGAAAGATCTAAAATCAAACCCTAAAATCCAGCTCATGAGTAGATTATAGAGTTGGAACTCAGTTCAACTTGAAAACCTTACTTGGTATCTACCGTTTGCCCGGCACAGATGCTGACTTTGGCTATGGCCAGGTGGACTTTGAGAGGCCTGCAGAGCGTGTTGGTGGAGAAGTCTGGAAGTCCAGGAGACCCGTTGGGTGGACCTGGAGGCAGGTGCTGGTAGGGATGGCAGACCGCCTTAGGGAGACTCTGCTCAGGGCCAATGAGAAAGCTGAGGCTTGAACACTGTGTGCCCCACTGCTAAACTGGCTTCTCGCTTCCATACCCCAGAATCCTCCTTTCAGCTACCACAGTGTTTATCTTAGTTAAAAAGGAAAAGCTGACAATGGGCTCCTCTGCCCAGCTGCATCTGATACCGCCCCAACAGTGGGCCTTTGGGCCCCTAAGACGTCCTTCGGAATCTGACGAACGCCGAAGAACTTCCTTCCTAGAATCAAAAACACATATGCGCACTATTTTGCATTCATTTTTGGGAGCTCTGGGCCACTTCAGTCTCATTCACGGAGTTGCTTGTGGAGACATGGCCAATGAGGCCCCTGTGACCTGGCCTCTGCCTGCCTTGTCAGCTCATCTCGACTTCCCCCACTGATTTCGGCCACATCAAACCGCAGGTGCTTCCCTTGCACACCTACTGTGTTTCACTGCTTCATGACTTTCATATGTTGTTCTCACCAACTACAGGGGCTTCCTCCTGGTATCTAGTTAACTCCTATTCATCCTTCAAAGCCCAGCTCAGGAGTCACCACCTCCTTGACAGGGTCCTCGATGCTGTCCAGACAGCCTTAATCACTCAGCAGTGTGAAGCGCTTCTGTTCTGTCTACACACTTCTCTCGTTGAGTGCCCCCCAATACATGGGGACTCTGTGTCTGTCTTCTTTACTGGGGTATGAGCTTCCTGAGGCCAAGGACCACATCTTTAGCCTTTGTATTCCCAGTACCTAGTGTATAATAAGCCTGGAGAACCAAAACGGTGGGACCGAATTGGCAGAGGAAACAGAGCTGACAAAGGAGGTGGAGAACGAGCCAGGAGTCAGGAGCAGAGAGGGTGTCGAGAAGGAAAGAGGCGTCAGGAGCCTGGAGGTCAAGGTAGTTAAGGTCTGAAAGGCATCATTGAATTTGGCAACTAGGAAGTGAACAGTCCCAGTTTTCCTGGGACTCGTCTAGTTCTAGGATGAAAAGTCCTGGGCAAATGGAGGTGGTTGGTCACCCAACATTGGTGACCTTGACGAGGGCAGTTCTGGAGGGTGGGGTGGGCAGAAGCCTGATGTGGAGGGCCGAGGGGTGACTGGAAGGTAGGGAAGGGAGATTGGGGGTACTGGCGACTGCTGGGCTGTTAGGCTGTGCAGGAGTGGGGAGCAGGAGAGGCCTGGGGGGCTCTCCTGGTGCCGCCACTCTGGAGAGAAAGCAAACAGAGCTGGTGTCAGGAGCACTGTGGGCATCTGGGTGACTGCTTCCTGAGCGGCTCCGAGCCTGCCATCTCTGTCACCCAGCTGTTCCTCCCACCACCCTGAGATCCGCGCAGCACCAGCAGCTTCCCATTCTCTGTGTCTGTGTATTTTGTCCAGTGAGCACAATGGGTCCTGCACGGATAGGTCGGGGCTCCTCTCTTCTTCTGAGTTGTTATTTAAAAGTCTCCTTTGAGCTTGGGTATCTTGTCCAACTAACTAGATCCTGAACTTCTCGGAGGCAGGGATCACGTCCTCCCTCCCTGCCTCCCTTGCCTCCCCCTGCCCTTCCTTCAGTAAATGCTAATTAAGTGCTACCTATCCAGCAGTCGTGATGATGGGTACCGTTCCTGCTCTCAGGTGTCTCACAGTCTGGGATCGGGGCTCCTGAATGTGGGGAATTTTATACCCTGGAGCAGCGGAGAGCTTCAGAGAGTCTGAAAATCCATACTGTTGTAGGCTGATACTGACTGTGTGTGTGTGTGTGTGTGTGTGTGTGTGTGTGTGTGTGTGTGTGTGTGTCAGAGACAGAGACTGCGCGGTTTTAAAGAGAGAGACTCTACAAACAAACGTATTCAAGTGGAGTCAATCTGCTGGATTCAAGTCTTAACTGTGGGATATGGCAAATTATTCTCCACTCTGTGCCTCAATTCCCTAATCTGTGAGATGGTGATCAGAGAGTACCTTTCTCATAGGGTCATACTGAGGGTTTAATGGGAAATGTATGTAAATAACTTAGCACAGTGCTTGGAACAGAATAAGAGGACAATTAGTGTTAGCTATTATTCTTTTTGAAAGAGAGCAAGAGAAGCATTTGTGAGACTCTCAAAGGGTTCTATGATCCAGAAAAGACCAAGAGCGAGTGGTCCAGTGGGTGAGGCTGACCTGTGTGCTGACCTGTGCGAGGCATGCTGTAACGGGTGCTAAAGGGGCATTAGTCTGAGGGGCAGTCATGGCACCTTGAACTTCCTCTCTGCGTCTCCGAAGCACCAAGCGGCTCAGGACCCTGCTCTAAACAATGGCTCAGGAGTAAAGACTTTGAATGGACCCCCTTGTGGCCATTGAGTAGCATGTTCAGGTTGGAACAACATGTGAGGAGAGACCAGAACTCCTTTCTCCCAGTTGGAGGGATCAAAGGGGGAAAAAAAACGAAGGCCTTGCTCCCGATCACATTAAAAAGCAATACCTCCACAGCAATTAGGGCCCCGTAAATTACAGAGCGTTCCTCTGTCAGCTGGCTCGGCACTATCTCATTAACCAGGGTGCCAGAGACGCTGCACGCCCTGCCGGGAGCCGACTCATTGCCAAGTGCCTGCTCCATAATTAAACACAAAATCCCAGTTTCTTCAAGGCACCTGCCCGCCCCTTCTGGGGGATAGGGAGGCAGTGGACAGGGCAGGGCAAGGGCAAGGGCAAGGCTTGGCTATAGGCCCTGCTCAGGGGAAGGGAAACTAAAGGGGCGTGAGTTGTGAGTGGGGAGTCCCAGTCACTCCCATGGCCTTGGGAGGAGATCTGGGAAGTCCTCAGGGAAAGGAAGTGAAAGGGCATGGAGCAAGGGAAGGGACCCCACCTTCTACCTGGACACCCAGGACCAAGAGCAAATAGGCCAAACTGGCTTCCCAGGAGATTCTGAGTTGGACTTCTGGAACGGAAGTCTGGGAAAGGTGGGGAGTGGGGGGTGGCTGTGAGGTCTTTGCTCCAGGTGTCTGAAAACATCTAAGCACCCCACCACCCAACACACACACACACCACACACACACACTACACACACACACTACACACACACACATGCACCACACACACACGCACCACACACACCACACACACACACGCACACACACACGCACCACACACATGCACCATACACACACACACACACCACACACACACACCACACACACACACATGCACCACACACACACGCACCACACACACACGCACACACACACACGCACACACACAC